>NC_135769.1:23645922-23803892 GCF_052425735.1 Oculina patagonica
TTCTGATAAGAAATTGTTGTACCAAAATTATTAACACCTTACTACAAACTTTTGTGTTACTGCTTCAAATATAGTGAAGAAATTATTCAACATGACACGAGCGTGGGACAAAGAAAAAATCTGAGTCCCCGACGGGAATCGAACCCATGGCCTCCCAGAATACCGGTTGGGCGCTCTAACCAACTGAGCTACGAGAGACTCGTTGTGAGCTTAGGCCATTTACTAGGTTGATATGTGACACGCGTCCTGCAAACTGCTAGGATCAGCAATGTCGAAATCATCAAATGTGTAGTAAATAATAAAGATGGTAAATTTCAAGCTCGGTGATAAATAGTGAAGAAATTATTCAACATGACACGAGCGTGGGACAAAGAAAAAATCTGAGTCCCCGACGGGAATCGAATCCATGGCCTCCCAGAATACCGGTTGGGCGCTCTAACCAACTGAGCTACGAGAGACTACGAGAGACTTCGACATTGCTGATCCTAGCAGTTTGCAGGACGCGTGTCACATATCAACCTAGTAAATGGCCTAAGCTCACAACGAGTCTCTCGTAGCTCAGTTGGTTAGAGCGCCCAACCGGTATTCTGGGAGGCCATGGGTTCGATTCCCGTCGGGGACTCAGATTTTTTTCTTTGTCCCACGCTCGTGTCATGTTGAATAATTTCTTCACTATTTATCACCGAGCTTGAAATTTACCATCTTTATTATTTACTGCTTCAAATATCTTATCAAAAGAAATCTTTTCTAACACCAAACATCGAAAACAAATTTCGAAGTTCCACTGAATTCCACTGAATGGCTTGAAGACGATTTTACAAAACGGCCACACGTGAAATTTTGCCTATAGCTTGTGAATTTTGAAATTCATTTACTTAGACTCAGATAAGAAATTGTTGTTGGTGTTATCACGAATAATTACTTACATCTTTACCCTTCATTAAGGGTAGGAAATAATGCAAGAGGATTTAAATTATTCTGGTAGTCGATTTTTGTCCAACGTAAATAAATATTACTCGACTTCCTGGTGGATTCCTCCTTAAACATTTCAAAGAAGCGCACTTATGTAACTTATTTCCTGGACAGAATAGCGGAAATTTTTTACCTGAATATTTTGCTCAACCCTCAGTTTAATCCTGAGCCCCAGCAGCGAACCAGGACAGCAACATGGAAAACAACATCCCTCACCCATCCTGGAGGATACGTCAAACAACAGAAAAACTGGGCAAAAAATTCCCATGCACACTGCAAACAAAAACAATTTTATAGCCAATATCCATTATAATTTCTTAAACTCTCGAAAAACACACCTTTGCTAAACTTAAGTTGGCAAACTCATGTTAGCAAACTCGAGTTGGTGTGTGTGAACAACACAACAACAATTGGCAAACAAGTTGGCAAACTGTTGGCGAGAATCAAGTTTTATTTGTCGCCAACAGTTGGCCAACTTGTTTGCCGTTGTTGCTTTCACACACACCAACTTGAGTTGGCCATTAGTTTGTCGTGTGAAAACCACTTAAAAGGGCAGTATCAAAGGATATTTTAGGAAGCTTTGGGAGCTAAAATTATGACTAAATAGCTACGCTCATTCACAAGATGCGCCTAGAACAACAACAAGATGAAGATATTAAATGAATCATTCAAACGAGAGCAAAAGTGTAATTACTTTTTAACGATTTATCAAAGACACATGGGCAGAGTTTGAAAACGTCTCCCAGACGTTTTCAATTTTTGATTGAAATTTGATGCCTGTATAACACATGATAACACCTGTTTGTTATACAGTCAACTCTCACTATAACTATGTCCGTAATAGTGAAAGTCCGTAGTAACGGGAGTTATTTTCGGTAATTCTTATTCATTCTTGTTCCCAGAACATAACATTTTCTTGGGTTGCCTGTACTACATACTCACAAGAGCCACAGTCCTCAAAACAGCCGCACAGTCCAGAGCTCCAGTTTTGCGTGGCTTTCTGTACCACTACCGCTTGTTGATTGACCACTACTGTGGTGTTTGTGGTCTGTTGGTAGGCTGGCTGCTGAGTAATCACAGGCGCAACGCCAGGGTAATGGCCAGTTGGGTACCCTGGTTGATACCCGGGCGGCGGGTAAGGGTGAACGGCTGGTTGCTGTGGGAGGTAGGGTTGATCTGCTGGCTGCTGTGGGGGGTAGGGTTGATCTGCTGGTTGCTGTGACGGGTATTCTACTGGTGGCATGGGTACCGGTTTGGAGTCCATGGCTTTACAGTTTCTGCAAGGAAATAGGTTAAATGAGCTACGTCAAGGACAACGCATCTTGTAAAAATTGGCAAGTTTTTTCAAGTTCGTAATCCGTCTTAATCTTTGTCAGTCGAAACCATCCTTGGTTATTTTCTCGTGTTTGTTACTCCTTTGCTGTTTTTCTATGTCAAACAACTATTATTTCAAGGTTTTCTTCAATTTGAAAGTAATCAGAAAACTGACTTAAAATACCGTGACATTGCTCCTTTAATCAAAGTAGAAGGCCAAACAGATTTTTGCGTCTTGCCTGAATGCGTACCGCCATATACACAAATGTTTCGACAAATTTGGAATGTTTAGCCTAGAAATTTTTTCTCGAAAACGTAGCCGTTTTAATGCTTTTTATATTTTCCTTTCTATTAAGTAGAAAATTAAAATTCAGGTATGTTTTCAGTACTAATTCAGTAATATAAAAGGTTTAATAAGGTTACGTACAATTTAAACGGATTTGCTGTATATGTTTTTGCTGGTTATATCCAATATTATTAATCAAAATCTCTTCGAGATACCGACTTTTTTGCATGAAGTATGAGTCGAAGGTTTATCCTGTGCATTGTTCTTCGAACTTATCATTACAGTTGCTTTGTAGTTTAGTTTAACAATTTCTTATCTCTGCGGAGGAAATGCAGCCATATAATTTTGTCAAAAATGGCTTGTCCGCGCCGGGTATTTATACACATATTCCTCAACATTACACAAATAACCAGTGCAAATTTCACCGAGATCTGACAATTCTATACTTTAAAATTGCAAGGACCTTTCGAGGCAGTCAATTACGGCAGCGAAATTAGAAAATGAAACAGCAAAATATGCGTTCGACGCTTTGTTTTTGCGACGCCATATTTGAATTGTTATAGGTAGACCGCTGTTCAATTTGTTCAAGGCCGTATCGTTACGATTGCTCCACGAAAAAGCACGAAAAAAAATAGAGAAAACGGTCGGAGAAAACATTGCGCATATAATTGCGGCGTAAACAAATCGATACACTCAAGCTGCGTTTTGTCTAGGCTCTGCGAGGGTCGGATATCAGTACATATCAAGACAGCTTCTTCGTGGGCTTAAGAAGGATTAAACAAAAGCCATATATACAGTGAATGCTTTCGAATTATATTTGAAGATGAAATACGAAAGAATTTTGCTGTCTTTGACTGAAATTCCACTCGAACTGCGTAGATACGATCGCATGTTGTAAAGCCGATTCATGCAACATTGCTGTCAACGCGAGGTCACGTCCCTAACGACCTAGGCTGATGACGAAATAGAATGGCGCTTGTAGCGACCAAATTTGGCCTAATTTTTAACCGCTCCTAAGCTAAAAGAAGCCCCCATCTCTTGCATTTGTTTCAACTTCAATAATATCTTTGAAAAGAGCGAGTTTTTTTGGTATGGTTTATTTTTGACGTTTGTAATTTTTAAACGATGTAAGTGCTAGTGATTATTTATTCGTGTTTAGCGTTAGTTATGCAATCCATTGTTTGTGCGACGCTTTTTATAGATCGCATTTTAGACACACGTGCGTTGAGATAAGAAAGCTGACATGTCACTTTTAAAATTGTTATATAACGTTTGTAAATGTGACAAGTCACGTTTTTTCCACGAGATAGCAAGTGATCACCCACAGCGGAAAGTAATCCCTTGAGAAATTAAAACAGTCCCTTGAGAAATTAAAAAAGTCCCTTGAGAGTTAACAAGAATGTCCAAATTTTGCCCAACATAACTGCTATTCTCCTACTTTCGCTTGTAAACAAGCAAAAAAGTCGAAAAAACTAGCAATGGTATATTGCAATTCCTGCGTTTTGATTGGTTAACAGGCAATGGTATATGAGCTCATATACCATTGACCACAAATATGGTAACCGAAACGCGTCAACAAAAACGGAGCTTAATATTGGAATTCCTTGGGCGGTTCTAATAAAACAATTATTCCACTCGCGCTTGTTGGATATGAGATCGTTATAGCCAACTCGGCACTATGCGCCTTGTTGGCTATCTACCATCTCATTTCCAACGCGCGCTAGTGGAATAATTGTTAAATATACCCCATCTAAAATTGGGGAATAGGCCGATTGATATTCCCCAGTTTACGAATTTTCTGATTTATGTTTGCACGTTCAGTGTTCAGCCCGAGTGAATTGTTACTAACATAGAACTATACATTTTGAACACACCAACAGTATTTTGAACGCCTAAAGAATTATTTTAAAGTTTAAAAGCTTTGAGAGAAGGTTTCCCGATTTAAGCGGCCTTGTGTAAAAATATTTGAAGGATAATAAAAACAATAGCCTCAACTTGGCTTCAAAATTATGCACGGATATTTGTCCTTGTACATTATCTGTTCCTCGAAGCTCACCGTTTTCCTCGTGCTTCGCTCTAGGAGCAAATAATGTCCGCGGACAAATATCCGTGCATATTTTCGCGCCAGATAGAGGCTTTTGGTTGGTTTTATCCGATGCTATTCTAATAGTTGATTCGTCATATTTTTGCTTTCTGAAGGTTTCACTCGTTTTAACTGATTGTCTCCGAAGATTTGGTTCTTCATATCCGATGTTTTCCGAAGATTTGTTGGACAGGCGATGTTCGCCCGTTATTGTTTTAACTTGGACATAAAGAATATCCAGTGTCCTCAACAAAATGTTTGTCTTATCCGAAATATCTGGCTGTTTTAAAACAAGCAGCTGTTTTAGTGAGATATACAACGTCGGTGAAAAAATCCTTTCAATGCGGGTACAGTGGAACCACGATATAACGATCTTCGATATAACGATGAATATTCTATGTCCCGGCAAAAGTTACAGGACCCCTTGCAGTAAAATGTATGGAATAGTAAAATGTAATGCGCCAGCTCAATCGAATTCTTTAAACGATTTGATAACTGAGCTCGAAATATACGCAGCGGCTACAAAACTTAAAAACGAGCGGTCGTGTTTGAGAGAGTTGTCCGTGACTCGTCACCAGTCGAGCTTGTATGTCGGAATTGTCAGACGAGACACGTCTGTAATGTTATTTGAGAACATGATCTTCTAAAGAGAATTTCACCCAACACGTTAACAGCGGTTTTTCATATCTGCAGTAAATAAGGGAGGTAGTTATGCATCACTCAACTATGATTTTGTTAAAAAAAAACTTAACACATCACCTCAGTGACTAAGAAGGTAGCACACTGAATTGAGTCATCCTGCCACGTTCTTTATACGTGATCTGCTAAGAAGAATTCCCCCAACACATTGAAAACGGTTTATCAGATCTGCAGTGACTTAGGGAGGTAGCTAGTTAATGGCATCTTAGCAAACTATAAATTTTGTTAAAAACGCACATCACCTCAGTGATAAAGAAGGAGTGTACGGATGAGTCAGCCTCGTGACTCCAAATATGTCGTGAACTTGCTACCAGGCTGACCTCAGCAAGCTCAAATTTTATCACTCACGCTAGCTAGCTCTCTCCTCCGCAGAGGCCTAGTGAGCGAAGGCGAAAAACACGGGGGAAAGAAGGGGAAAAACACAGTGTCCCCCGCGCGCTTTCGTTTCGTTCTCTCCAGGCTCCGCGCGCTTACTTTTCACCTCTCCCCATTTCCCAGCCGACGAAAAGAGGCTCTGCGGAGGAGAGAGGCAGCTAGTGTGACGTTATCCTTTATGTTTAATGTCTCTCTTTTACTTCCGGCTCGAATCTCTGCGCGCTTACTCCGTGATCTTCCATCTCACTAGTTGGGCTATGTTTACAGTTTTTGTAGTACATTTTCTATGTTGGATGACCTTCCCCTGCCCAGAGCAATTTCTCTACTGCTAGCTTGGTGAATCTTGTATGTCCCTACTGCCGGATCTCCGACGACTCAAGTTTTTTTGCGTTACTCGCAGAATCTGTACCATCTGGAGTACTGCGTTTAGTTGGAGTACTTATCTTATGTTGGAGTACCTTTTTCCTCTTATTGCCGGGCGCGTTCGAGCTGCGCGATTTTTAACCCATTGCTTAGAACATCGTGGACAATAACAAGCCAGTTCCAGTCTATTTGCATATGATGTCTACGTGCTTGTTCCACTGACCGCGCAATTAACCGTTTACGTCGGCGTAGCGGAACGCTTCCCCACTAACTAACTGCATTAGTGTAGTGTACAAACACTACACTAATAACAAATCTAACAAATTTCCTTTTTCGGACAAAATAAAAAAATGAAATGATCAAATCCAGCTTAAACCAGTTAATGCCTGTTTAAAATCTGAAATTATTTAATACGGTTCTAAGATCGGACACTTTGCCTCAAACATGGTGTAATGGCCTTATCACACCATTTTTTAAAAGTTGGACTATAAGATCCCTCAAATTACCGTGGAATCTGTGTTTCTAGTTTTCTTGGAAAATTATTTTGTTAAATTCTCAACCGATCAATCAAAGACTTCTTGAAAACGTAGTCACTTGAAATACTTCATAAATCTCAAATTGGGTTTAAAATATAATCCAAACTCCCATTACTACGACTACTACCACGCGAAACACTATTATAACATCTTATGAATTCCACTGACTTCTTTGTAAACATTCAGCTAATTCCATTTAACTCGGCATGTTTTGAATTGAGAGACAATCTCGTTACAATGATCACCACTTCGAATAGTTAAAATGAACAATTATTGTTAGTAATTCTATTATTTTGTTTTTGTTATGTTATTTTCACTCCTTCACACGAAGGGAGGAGTGAAACACGATCGCCCCAATTAAGAACGACTGCGCGGGAGGCTACTAGATATCTTAGTTAATGAAATTCCTATGTAGTCATGCAAATAAAGTGTTGTTGACAGAAAGCTACAGAACCCCGATATAACGATATTCCTGACATAACGCGCGAGAATTTAGCAGACCGAACGTATGCAAGACACTGAATTTAATACAATAACATAACAGTAAAGGGGTTATCTCTAACGTTTCTGACAACAGCTTAATACGATGATATACGAAAATGATACTGTAGTATTTCAAGTCACTTTATCCAGTAAAAAAAATATGTTAAGTTTACCCCGATATAACGATATTTTCGGTTATTTTACGGACATATCGTTATATCGCTGATATCTAGGTTCCATTGTATTAGAAATGACACCCCGGGCCGTTTTGAACATAACAACCAGAGATACCAACGTAAAAAAAGCCAAAGTAAATAGATGTTTCTTTGCACGCTTATACATGGCGTCCAACCAAAATGACACATAGCTGATTCTGATTGTTACAAAACAAAAAATTAACCGTTGATCAGCAAAACAACAACAATTGTGAAAGCCGTCGAGTTTCTGTAGGTTGTTTCGAGGACGGAATTGTCTACTATATTAGCGCCAGCAGACTGACGCGCATGTAGTGAGCATGCTTTGCTGAGATCCAGTGACGATTTATATAGTCTAAATATGCGAGAAAACAGCAGAAACAGAATGAATTCTTAAAGAGCCAGTGACATACCTACCCGTGTGCGTATAGCGCTTCTATTCAGTCCACCTTGAGTAATTTACGAACTGAAGCTGTTTCCAAGAATTCGAAGGAATGCCTGTCTGAGAAAACTGATCCCGACAGAACGAGAAAGAGAAAAAGGTCAAGCAACAGGAACAAGCCGGAAGCTAAGATGTCACATATTTTGAAAAGGTGACTTCCTGCATTAGACCTTCTCGCATGGCTATTACAGTAGTGCGTGACATTCTCAGACAACTTTATACGTTACCCTTTGATACATAACATACTAATATGGCTTGTTAGTAGAAACTCAGCCATGTTCTTTTGAAATCCGCGAATCTGATTGGTTCTACCATTGTTTTAATAGCCCTGACGGAAAAATTGTTTAACAACATTTTAGAGAACAATGACAGTAGGCTGAGGAATTTACTGCCCCCACGGGAGTCTTAGTAGTTATAACCTCAGAAAGTCACGCCAGTTTAACCCTGTTTTTAAGACTAATAGATTTAGAAATAGTTTTATAGTCTCTAATGTACTTAAGTTTGGATTTTAATCACTCTTGTATAGTTCTTTAAATATTTTTCATTTTATCGTTAGTTTTTATCGCTTTATAAATTTGTAAATATGACATAATTCAACCTTTTAGGTTGCGAAGTTGTATTAACAAACTATCTATCTATTAACCCACTTGAAGATGGTTTTCCATGTTCTATATAAGGACATAACACACGCTTGAGGTCAAGAAAAACGTTCGGTTCGCAGTTAAGTTTTCAAGTTCGCCACTAAATTCGATTTAAAAAGAATAAAAGTGAAGTGCCTAGAGTCCGGCTTGTTTTGTTAAATAATTTTCAATCAATTTCGCGCGGAACACGGCAAAATGGTGGCTACAAAACCTCCAAAGAAATGCAAAAGCTTTCAGCGATTCATCTGTCGCCTTCTTTGGCACTGTCTCACTTCATTTAAGCAAGTAGACAGTTTCTGATAAAATCTTCCTGTAACAAAGATACAAAAGAATAAAGGCAAAGCCGTTGAGCGCAATTCGGCAAACAAGTCGCACATCCGGGATACACGGCCGTTCTATAATTTTTTGGAACGTTCTATTTAACAATTAGAATACAAGCCCGAGTTTTCTATGAGCAAATAGTCAACGAGGCGCAGCCGAGTTGACTATCGCTCATAGAAAACGAGGGCGAGTAGTCTAATTGTTTTAGTAGAAACTCTAAAGGATTTCAGTCCAAAACCTACAATATTGTGCACTTTTAAGACAAAAATCAAGAAAATTTACCGCTTAAAGAGCTACGCGAGCGCGCGACTGTTTTCTATCGGCGAATAGAAATCAGTAGAAGAACCAATCAGATTCGCGGATTTCCAATAGAACACAGCTGAGTTTCTACTAAAAGAAATTAATCCACGTCCAAACGTCCTTTTTACGAGAAAAGCGTTCAATTGGTTGCTTGTAAAGCAAAGGAAAGCTGATAGGCTATAGAGCAAGCATATCATCGAAGCAAGCAGAAAGAAATTATAGCTTCATAACCTAGTCTGCGAACAGTCTCTCTCAGATTGAAGAAATTATTCAACATGACATGAGCGTGGGACAAAGAAAAAAATCTGAGTCCCCGACGGGAATCGAACCCATGGCCTCCCATGGATGTTACAGCAAGGCGCCCAAAAGTGTGACCACTTTTATTTATTCACATCTCGTGCAGATTTAATCCAATCAGAAGTCAACTGCAAGCTATCCACGGCTTTTGATTGGATTAAATCTGCACGAAAGAATGTGAATAAATTAAATGTGGTCACACTTTTGGGCGCCTTGCTGTATCTCTCAGAGTTTGCTCTAAGTTCGTTAATCCAGTGAAGTCCCTGAACTCTCTCTTTTCCGCGCGCACTTTATAGGGGTTGAACCAATATCAATTAAGGACGATGTTACCCTGGAAGGGTTGTGCAATTTCACTCGTAACAAATCTGCGAGTAAACTTAAAAAACATCTAGGGTGTTACACTTTGCAACGTTTTAAAAAAAGTCTCGCAGCTTTGTAGTGATCCTCGTCGTAACATAAGCTCTGTTTCGCATTGCGCTGGCTAGCACAACATCTTTGCGCAACGTGTTGTTTACGTGGCAGGCTACACAATGAAATTTCTCATGCTAATTGGCCTGCAAAAATGACGAAACAAGCGCCTTCCCCTATATAGGAGTTGAACCCAAACGCGAGCAATCTCGTTCCTAGAGCCCACGTTCCCCTTGACCAGCGGTCGGGAAACTCAAGGGTTTTTCATAGATGTTATTTTTTGTCTTGGTAAGTTTTTTTCCTTAAATAAATGAACGAATACGTGAAAGGTAAGATGAATATAAATGTTTAATTTTACCTTGCATGCGTCATAGAATTGTGCATGTTGCGCTCAACTTCAAGTTGTGTTTAATGTAGGTTTCTGATTACACGCTTTCTTTTTAAAGGTTTTGAAGATCATCATCCTTTCAGACGATCTATAGTCTGGCTGCACTGTCCCGCTATTTGTGCGCCAGCTGACACGAATGCATTAGCGTAGCATTCTTTGAGAAAAATTGACCAGCCTTTTGTGCAGCGAGTTGCATGGTCAGGATTGTCATGACTTGCAGATACAAAACATGAGAGCCCTGAGGCTTATTTGCTAACGTTTGGGAGAAATCTGTCGTCGGGTTTTAAAGTGATGACATTTTTTTTGTAAAAACTCAGATTTTGAAAATATGTTCATATCTCAAAAGATTTTACTCCGACAGGAGCCAAAACGAATGGCATTTTCTTTAAATTCGAACATTTTTCTATTTACGAGGAAAAAATTCGAAGAAATCACTGAAATATTTCCTACCAAACAGAGCGACTCAAAAATGCAACCATTACGTAAATAAATAGGTTCGGGCCACCTTGGAAGTGATGCCGTCATGACGTCATCGCTTTAAAAACGACCGCAAACACATTAAGAATATCTAATTTCTAACGCACATCATGGGCATCTTGAGTCAGTAATAGGCCATTTCCGAGTTACCCTTTGCCTCTGTTTCAAAACGAGTCTAGGTGCGAAACCATTCAAATAAAACTGAGTTTGATTTGCATAAAAATTGACCTGCAGGTGAAACTCATTTTCATATGAATGGTTTCGCACGTAGACTCGTTTTTGAAACAGAGACAGAGAGGGTATATAAACTCGAAAATGGCCTATTGGAGTCACCAACTAATGAACTAAACTAAACATCGATCCTTTATGGCATTTAGATGGCAGCCTTGTTAGAAATCCCTCATAATCCCAAGAAGCCAAGTAAAGAAATTTTCAGTGAATTCTTTATGCCAGAAGACACAATCGATCAGCCATGTGATGTTATTTTGGTGGTCGAACTTGGCAAACAGTTCAAAGCTCACAGACAAGTTCTTTCAGAAGCGAGTCCTTTCTTCGAAAAGCTGCTGAACAGCGACATGAAAGAGGCTAAAGAAGGAGTTGTTCGGCTGGAGATGTTTTCCCAGTCTGTTATGGGAAATACACTGGAGTTTATTTACACCGGTAATGTTGGAATATTGACTGAAGACAATGCCCGAGACCTGATCGTAATGGCCGATTATTTGTTTCTTCAGGACCTGAAAACTCTCGCTGAGAGGAGTTTTACTACAGACGTTGAATATTTCCAATTGTTTCTCAACTTACTTACTTTTCCGAAAGATATCAATGCGACGAGCTTTTTTCCAAGACTCGAAAATTCATCCTTGCAAATTTCAGTGCCGTATACGCAGCCAACCGAATAAAGGTTTTGAATATGTCGAACAGAGAAATTGAAATGTTTATTTCAAGCGACGAAATAAATGTAAATGCGGAGGAAGTTGTTTTTAATGTCATTTTATCGTGGATTGACCACGACAGAAGCAAGCGAAAGAAATATTTTGCCGAGTTGTTTCGTCACGTTCGACTGGTTTATGTATCGCGTGACTTTCTATGCAAGGATATCGTGACAAATGATCTCGTGAGAGACAGTGAAGGCTGTTTAGATCTTGTGGATGACGCGGTGAAGTTGATTGAGTCTAAAGACTTTAGTAATCTATCTGTTACACCTAGAAAGTCACTTGAGACATCTGTTATAGTAGTCTTTTACCAGGGTCATAATATTGTTTGTTATTTTCTTGAAGAGGATAGGTGGTGTTGTTTAGGTCATGATTATCACAATATACGACAAATTGGCCTGCCTTCTTGCTGTTCCTGGCAAAGCCAATTTGTCTTTTGTCGTGGTAAATTGTATGGAATCCTGGAATCACCGCCTTTGAATCGACAATCCTGGGATGAACGAGAGTCATTCGAACGTCGGCTAGTGAGTTTTAATCCATACTCTAACAGCTGGACAGTGTTACCATACAAAGAAGACAGGTTTTTGCAGCAAATATTTGCTACAAATGAAGATGAACTGTACGCTTTGGTATCTGAACCATGTAAGTACCATGGATTATGTCGGCAACCGGGCATGCATAACCCTTTCGACACAGAGGTCTGTCGCAAGGAAAAACATGTTTCTTTCATCACGAAGTACAAACCTGAATCAAACTCATGGGAAGACATATCATCATTCGATCATTTGGGTTTTAGACGCCATCTTTGCATTGTAACCAGAGGGAATGTTATCTATTTTATTGGAGGCCGTATAGAATGGTGGTTAATCAGTTCTGACAGCGTACGCGATTCCCAGACCCTGACTGATGTTGACAGATACGACCTAAGCAAAGACCAATGGAGCAAAGTAGCTAACATTCATGAAGCCGGCTGGTACATGTATTCATTGGGAGCTGCGGTGAACGAAAATATCTTCTTTGCTTATACAACTGAACAAGGAGGTTGTCATTGCGAAGTGAATCAAGTACGATGAAACAACAAATGAGTGGCAGGTTATTGCAAGTCCGAATGGCAGAGTTATTAAACTCTTGGCTGTTGATGGTAAGCTGTATGCTGTGTGCAGTGTGACGCAAATCGCAGGAAGCATTTCCAATAATCTTAAAGTTGAATGTTATGGCCCTGACAAGAATGAATGGGACCTGAAAACTGAAACGACTATCCCTGGCAGGAGAGGTTTAACAAACAGTTGTTCAATGAGAATTTTCAAAGAATTTCTCCCCGACCATCAACTGGAAAGCTTCATTCAACGTAGTTCGTGTGATAGTAGGTCCAGAAAGGATTCGTCCTCTGGCAAATGGAAATGCTTCAATCATGTGATCCAATGTCACGTGACATAAAAGCAAATCAATCGTCCAATCAACAACCAAATTCCGAGACTACATTCTTATTGAACTCTGTATTGAATAAGATGGTGATCGTTATTAGGAACAATGGGGTATTAAGTAAGCATGAAATATTATTATTACTATTATTATTATTATGTTTATTATTATTATTATTATTATTATTATTATTATTATTATTAATTAAATACGTTACGTGACCAGAAATCAAGTTTGACTCAACAAAAAATTGTCGCGTAGAACACAAATCAAAGTACTCCCGTGCAGTTAGAAAACAACAGCACAAAGTGTAATCGGAAGAGACATTATATTCAAAGAAACTTGTCATTTGTTGGCTGATTAGGTCTTTTATAGATCCTGCGTACACTAGCAGCATTTTGTTCGCGGCCCAGTGCAGTTTATTCTTTTATATTCAAAGAGTTCTATTAGGTTTAGTAGACAGAATTTTCATTTTTTTTTTAATACACAGGGCCTGTGAACAAGACACCGTTTCGACCTTAAGCTTGTCCGCGTGTATCGGATGTCACGCTACAATATAACGCAACAACTGTTGGAAACAACAACGGGAAATCTAAAACAAAAAAATGAAAAAAAAATAAATAAAATATTACTGTTGTTCATTTTAGTCTGGGAGCAAATGTAAGAAAATGTTTATTAGCATGTTTGTGACTTTATCTTCCATACTAACATTAATTTAACTTTCACGTTAGACCCTCACAAAGTCAACGCTAATTTATGCAATCAATAACATTGCGTCTTATGCCAAAACATGTCAGCTACAGTTGGATAACAGTCATGCAAATCTTGTCAGCTACGGCTATTTACGTTAATTTTTTGACACATTTCCAGGATATTATTTAGGACCCCTTGTGAAACATCTCTTCCGCATGCATTGCGTGCCATTTATTTGATATTCGACCCAGCACGATTTCAAAACAAGTGATATCTTGGACGTCACAGCGCTTATAAGCTTAACTAGAACGGTAAAATGCTCTACTCGAATCGATTCGAAACTCTCTTCGCGAAAGAACGAATTTTTGTATGTCAAAGCACACATCTGTTTAACATTTGTTAATCCTACGACACTTTGTATGGATCTCGCCAACACTGCCTAACCTTTTCGAACCTTTATTATGACTGGTTAAGACCTTCCTGGAGACGTCATCGCTTCTGCTGATGCGCCCTTGGCAGCAATACTACGACCGCAAACAAATTATGATGAAGGCAAAGTGCTCGTGATCAGACTTTGTTCTACACATTCCATTCATTGCGGGCGACCAGAGGAACCCGCAAACCCATGAATCTCAAGGTTGCTATTTCCTTTATGCATTCCATTCATTGCGGGCGACGTAACCTGGGAATGGCTGCGATCAGGCGTTCTTAAGTAAGGAGGGAGGGCATGATCTCCGGTTACGGGCGACGGGGCGACTACGATCTCAAGATTGCTATTGCGCACGAGCGGCACGCTTATCACGACGCTATATTGACCTTCGAGACGTTTTGACCTTGCTTTGTGGTGCTGAGAAGGTTTGCATGTCACGCAATAGGTGGAGTAGCCTGGCGTAAAATCTTTTGCATAAGCCAGTGTCAGTGCTGTGCGTCACCATATATGACCCAAAAGTTTACAAGAAATGATATCCTGCCTGAGTTCTTGGGCAGACTATAAATAATAAGTCGTTACGCGAAGTCCCAGCCTAACTTCCTGTTGAAACCTTTCTTTAATCCTACGACACCTTGCATCGAACCGCACTGCCTAACCTTTGAGTTTATATTACTATCATTAAAGACCCTCTTGTAAAACGTCATCGTTCTGAATGAATTGCGTGCCCTTTGGCAGCAACACAACGACCGCAAACAAATTAATCAGGAATATTTCTGACGAAAATCATGGGCGTCATGAGTCAGCAATTGGAGTCAGCACAAAATGAAGTGAACTATACATCGATCATTTAGACATTTAGATGGCAGTCTCTGATTACTGTGAGAGGCCAAGTAAAGACATTTTCAGTGTAACCTTCATGCCAAAAGACACAATCGATCAGCCATGCGATGTTATTTTGGTGGTCGAACATGGCAAACAGTTCAAAGCTCACAGACAAGTTTTTTCAGAGGCAAGTCCTTTTTTCGAAAAGCTGCTGAACAGCGACATGAAAGAGTCTAAAGAAGGAGTTGTTCGGCTGGAGATGTTTTCCGAGTCTGTTATGGGAAATACACTGGAGTTTATTTACACCTGTAATATTCAGATATTGACTGAAGATAGTGCCCGAGACCTGATCGTAATGGCCGATTATTTGTTTCTTCAGAACTTAAAAACTCTCGCTGTGAGGGTTTTACTACAGTCGTTGAATTTTTCCAATTGTTTTTTAAATTACTATCTTTCCGAAAGATACCGATGCGAAGAACTTTTTACCAAGACCCCAAAATTCATTCTCGCACATTTTATGCCTTTCGAGCAATCGAATTTTGGTTTTGAATATGTCGAGCAGAGAAATTGAAATGTTTATTTCAAGCGACAAAATAAATGTAAATGCGGAGGAAGATGTTTTTAACATCATTTTATCGTGGATTGATCACGACAAAAGCAAGCGAAAGAAATATTTCGCCGAGTTATTTGGTCACGTTCGACTGGTTTATGTATCGCGTGACTTTCTATGCAAGGATATCGTGGACAAATGATCTCGTGAGAGACAGTGAAGGCTGTTTAGATCTTGTGAAGGACGCGATGAAGTTCATTAAGTCTAAAGACTTTAGTTATCTATCTGTTAAACCTAGAAAGTCGGTGGAGACATCTGTTATAGTCATCAAATCGCGTGGAAATATTCTGTGTTATTTCCCTCGTGAAGATAAATGGTGTAGTTTAGGCAGCAGTAGTCCTAAACATACTTACATTACAGAGTTTGTTTCTTTGATATCTTGTCACGGCAATCTGTATAGACTCGACCAGACTCTAGATATGGATTTAGTGTACAGAAGAACGTGGTTATTCGAACGTCGACTGTCTAGGTATAATCCATTCTCAAACAAATGGATGTTATTGCCATGCAGATATACATACAGATATTTGCGCGAAATATTCGTTACAAAAGAAGATGAAATGTTCGCCTTGGAATCTTTCCCGATGGGGGAACGAAAGGAACAAGATGTTCTCTTCATCTCAAAGTACAAACCAGAATCAAACTCATGGAAAGTCATATCATCATTTGATAATTTGGGCAGATTCCCTTGTTGCATCGTAGCCAAAGATGATTTTATTTATTTCATTGGAGGTGTTAAATATGAGGATGGTATCAAGCCCATACTGCCTGACTGATGTTGACAGATACGACCTTAGAAAAGACCAATGGAACAAAGTAGCTGACATTTATGAAGAACGTTGTTATCTTATGGGAGCTGCCATGAACGAAAAGATTTTTTGTTGCTGGCAGTAATGAAAGTGATTGCATGGATTTGTCGTCAAAAACATATCATTGTGAAGTGTACGATGAAACAACAGATGAGTGGCAGGTTATTGCAAGCCTGAATGGCGGCCTACTTGAAAAACTCCTGGTTTTGGATGATAAGCTGTATGCTGTGTGCAGTGTGAAGTTTGCACTACAGATACATGTGCAAAAGTTAAATGTTATGACCCTGTCAACGACAAATGGAACTTGAAAACTGAAAGAACTCTCCCTCGTGGGTTCAGCAGGAGAGATGAAGATGACAAATATTCCGCAAAGGTTTGTTCAATGAGATTTTACAAAGAATTCCTCGCCGACCATCAACTAGAAAGCTCCTTATTCTGATAGTCTTGATGAACCTGCCACCACACGAACTACGTCCTCTAGGTCTTCTGGTAAATACAAATGCCTCATCATGTGATCGAGCTATAGTAAATTGACCAATCAAAACGTTGGTAACAAGGAAAGCCAATCAATTGAACAATCAATGACCAAGTCTCAAGAACTCCATTCTTACTAAAACTCTGTTTTTAATAAGCTGTTGATCATTGTTCACAGGGCCAACAAGAGTATAAAGTAATGCACCTATCAATGTTAAGGCCGACGGCGGGAGGGGGAGCTCGGGCATGGGGTGGGGATTTTGACATTTTCTTTAAAAAGAGCAAATTCCCCACCCCCGGGACAAAGAAATTGGTCAAAATCCCCACCCGGGAGCACGGGAAGGTGGTCAGATGTCCTTCAAACCTTGTTGCAGGGGATCACATGCGACCAAAATCCCTACTCTGAGGACATCACGTACAATCAAAACTCGTACCCTGGGGATTGACCTCCCAATCAAATTTGCGTGGTTAGGCCGACCCCCTCCCCCCCCTCCCCCCGCTCGAGCTTAACACTGATAGGTGCATAAGTGTGGACTAAATAGCCGGAAGATAAGGGCTCAAAATGGTGTTTCGCACAACCCAGAGTACTGAAAAGGTATGAACACGGATTTTAATAGATTTAAACCTCCCTTCAAGCTAGGTAGCTTTTGGTTGCAACTTCTATTATACGTTTTGAGTTATAGCTATGTTTTTGTCAGTTGGTACAGGTCAAACAGAGTGTATCATGAGAACGAGGCGAAAATTGTCGCTCAATCTATTCACACAAACTTGTTCAATAAGAAAATAAATGTTTTCCAGTAATCTGGATACTTCTTTCTGACCGCGTTTGACACCAAAGCGAGGCTATAGTAAAAAGGCGCTACTTTAACGGCTTTGACCAAGCCTTTTAGGTCAGCAACAGCAAGTGATGAATTTTGAAAATGTTGCCTTCCTTTAGTGGTGAAAGAGCAAATTGAAAGAGAAAACTGTTTGTAGATGATATAGAGCGAAACGTATCAGTTACTATTTAACAATGAATTGATGCCGTGAAACGTCACATAAAACGATGACAAATATCACGTGTTTCCTTTACCATCGGTGGTGCTTTTCGTAAAATTACCATTCATAGAGCCCAATCAGATTTCTGGACCTTGGGCTTCTGTGTAACGGTCACCCTAAACTCCCCTCCCCCTCTCCCGCAAAACGCTGGGGAGGGCGAAGGTAAGTGGAGAAAAAGACTGCAGGAGAGGGGAGGGAGGGGAGGAGAAGGTGAAAGGCTAAGGAAAGGAGAATGGAGGAAGAATTAAAATCTATGCTTGGTTATATCGCGCAACCTTTGACTTATGTTGTTTACTCACAAGAACAAAACTTGAGGTGGGATTAAGAAAGGGATTGTAGAAAAAATGGAAACACCACCAGACAGTTGACATCTACGCAAGAGCATTCCAGGTTGTTATGGGACTGTCTGGTGTCTGTCCACCAATTTTTAACCTCGAATTCTAATTTTAAAATCACATTTAATCTCCAATTTCTCTTATTTATCTAAATTTTCTAATAAATTGAGAAAAATTGTCGTCTCCCAAACATCATCAAAATCATCCAAAAATTTACAAAACACCGCAAAATATAGATTTATGGGATGTGTGAAGCGTTTTTGGATTTCTTGAAACGCTGACTTAGGTAAAACTAATAAATATAACTACATTCTCGTCCCCATCGCCCTTTCGTTTCTCTTAGCCGGCTGAGCCTTGGCACGAGGAAACGAAGGGCTCTAGGGCACACAGGATTTCCAGTCCTAGATTGCAGATAGCACTTCCGGTCTTCATGTATGCAGACATGACGTTTCAAAAGAATGTATGAGAGAGTCGTTACGTTTTCGACTTTCGTTTAGGAATTCTTTGTTCCAAACAGCCTTTCAAAAAAATTCGAATTAATTCAAAATTTCTATGTCCCCAGAGCCCTCTGTTTCTCGTGACAAGCCGGCTAAGAGAAACGAAAGGGCTATGGGGACGAGAATGATATAACTAGTGCTAGGAGTCTGGGTTCTCATCCTGTTACTTAAAGCATAGGTATGTGATGGTCAACCACAACTGGCTAAGCCTAAATTCCTACATGTTCTAGCAAGGCTACAAAACGATGAAATCCTATTTGCTTACATGTTCCTGTTTACTAGAAAGGAAATAAACTTAACCACATTTACTTTTATGCTCTGAAACTGGACTTATCTTGGAAATGACACGTGACTGTGGGTTGTGTGTGTGACACCAAGAAACATGTGCTTGCATATTTCTTAAGAAAAATAAGATGGCTACTAAACCATAAAAAAAAAATTAAATTAATTGTGAACTCGGTCACACATGGACATAATGAGAAAGCAATTTAAGAGCGCGTTTTTCATTTACCCACAATTCTGGAATAAGAACGGTTGGTACAGAATGCTAGCAATAATTCGGATTGCCTGCATTAAAAAACGCCCACGTAGTCGAGATGATATGCCCGGTCCTGGCACGAGTAAAGTCAGTAAACATTGCGTACAATTATGGCGGCCGACGAAAAGGCTGCCATTGTTGGAATTAACGCAGCAATTGTTCTACTTAATAAAGAGGAGGAAGAAAGAATTTAGACTGTATTGGATTTGCCGAATGTTCCGGTAGTGCTATATTCACAACAGAGAGGAGACACAACCCTCGCATCATGGGCAATGCCATCCGCCATCGTGGATTTCATTCGCAACATTCTGTTCATTGTCCGTTTTTATGCTAGAGACGATTAAGTCGTCTAGACGTCTTCAACTTCTAAGACGTTAAAGTCGATTAAAGGCGTCTGGTATAAATACGGGACGCATTTAGTAGACGGCTTTTTAGAAAAAAAACAAGGTTCTACATTCGGAGGAGACTGGACAGGAAGACGTTAAAGCCATCAGACGTCAAAGGCGTCTGTCTTAGTTACTGTTTTTATACTAGACGTTAATGGGCGTTTTTATGCTAGAGACGTTTAAGCCGTCTTAGACGTTAAAGATGTCTCGAGACGACATTAACGTCTAGTATAAAAACGGTAAAAAGACAGACGCCTTTAACGTTTGATGGCTATAACGTCTTTTCGTAAGAGCGTCTGAACGACGCTCTTATCGGACAGCTTTAACGTCTCAGACGTTAAAGCCGTCTAGTATAAAAACGGAACGTCGTTAACTAGTATAAAAACAGTAAATAAGACAGACGCCTTTAACGTCTGATGGCTTTATGTCTTTTCGTAAGAGCGTCTGAACGACACTTTTTTCGGACAGCATTAACGTCTCAGACGTTAAAGCCGTCTAGTATAAAAACGGAACGTCGTTAACTAATATAAAAACAGTAAATAAGACAGACGCCTTTAACGTCTGATGGCTTTAACGTCTTTTCGTAAGAGCGTCTGAACGATGCTCTTATCGGACAGCTTTAACGTCTCAGACGTTAAAGCCGTCTAGTATAAAAACGTAACGTCGTTAACTAGTATAACACAGTACAGACGCCTTTAACGTCTGATGGCTTTACTTCTTTTCGTAAGAGCGTCTGAACGACGCTCTTATCGGACAGCTCAGACGTTAAAGCCGTCTAGTATAAAAACGGAACGTCGTTAACTAATATAAAAACAGTAAATAAGACAGACGCCTTTAACATCTTCGTGTCCAGTGTCCTCTGAGTGTCGAACCCAGTCTTTTTTTATTTTTTTCTAAAAAGCTGTCTACTAAATGCGTCCCGTTTTTATACCAGACGCCTTTAACGTCTTAGAAGTTAAAGACGTCTAGACGACATTATCGTCTCTAGCATAAGAACAGCCAATGTCGTCTCGAGACAGCTTTAACGTCTCGAGACAGCTTTAACGTCTCAGACGGCTTTAACGTCTCTAGCATAAAAACGGCCATTCTGCCCCTGGGAGCAGAATGGACGGAATGGCGTTCTGTCCATTCCGGAATAGGAATGCGGAATAGAAAAACGCAAGCATTTCGCATTCTGGCCATTCTCATTCCAGAATAGTGAATAAAAAACGTGCCCTTGGAGTCAGCACAAAATGAACTGAACTTTACATTGATCATTTAGACATTTAGATGGCAGTCTCTGATAACTGTGAGAGGCCAAGTAAAGACATTTTTAGTGTAGCCTTTATGCCAAAAGACACAATCGATCAGCCATGCGATGTTATTTTGGTGGTCGAGCATGGCAAACAGTTCAAAGCTCACAGACAAGTTCTTTCAGAAGCAAGTCCTTTCTTCGAAAAGCTGCTGAACAGCGACATGAAAGAGTCTAAAGAAGGAGTTGTTCGGCTGGAGATGTTTTCCGAGTTTGTTATGGGAAATACACTGGAGTATATTTACACCGGTAATATTGAGATATTGAGCGAAGAAAATGCCCAAGACCTGATCGTAATGGCCGATTATTTGTTTCTTCAAAACCTTAAAACTCTCGCTGGTGGAGTTTTACTACAGACGTTGAATGTTTCCAACTGTCTTTCAACTTTCTTCTTTTTCGAAAGACATCAATGCGAAGAACTTTTTTCCAAGACCCAAAAATTCATCCTTGCAAATTTCAGCGCCGTATACGCAGCCAACCGAATAGAGGTTTTGAATATGTCGAGCAGAGAAATTGAAATGTTTATTTCAAGTGACGAAATAAATGTAAATGCGGAGGAAGATGTTTTTAATATCATTTTATCGTGGATTGATCACGACAGAACCAAGCGGAAGAAATATTTTGCCGAGTTATTTCGTCACGTTCGACTGGTTTATGTATCGCGTGACTTTCTATGCAAGGATATCGTGACAAATGATCTCGTGAAAGACAGAGAAGGCTGTTTGGATCTTGTGGAGGACGCGATGAAGTTGATTGAGTCTAAAGACTTTAGTAATCTATCTGTTACACCTAGAAAGTCGCTTGAGACATCTGTTATAGTCATTAAACGAGGTAAAAATATTCTGTGTTATTTCCCTCGTGAAGATAAATGGTGTAATTTAGGCAGCAGTTGTCTTGAATATACTCGCTTTTCAAGCGAATTCGTTTCTTGTCGTGGCAATCTGTATACACTACATCGAACTCCAGACTATACAGCTGCAAGTCCCTGGAGAGAAACGTGTTCATACGAACTTCGACTGGTTAGGTATAATCCATTTTCAAATAAATGGATGTTATTGCCATGGACTGGCAATAAAACATACAGATATGTGCATCAAATATTTGTTACAAAAGAAGATGAAATGTACGCCTTGGAAGCAGTGGAATCACTGCCATGGCTTGGATGTAGGGAACGAAAAGAAAAACATGTTTTCTTCATCACGAAGTACAAACCCGAATCAAATTCATGGGAAGACATATCATCATTTGATTTGGGTAGACGCAATTTTTGCATTGTAGCAAAAGATGATTTTATTTATTTTATTGGAGGTGCAGAATATGAGCATGATATCGTGACCACCTACCTGACTGATGTTGACAGATACGACCTCAGAAAAGACCAATGGAACAAAGTAGCTGACATTCATGAAGGCTGTACGGTATCATCGGGGAGCTGCGGTGAAGGAAAAATTTTTTGTTGCTGGATGGGATCTGCTGTCAAAAACAAATCATTGTGAAGTGTACGATGAAACAACAGATGAGTGGCAGGTTGTTGCAAGCCCGAATGGCCGACTTGAAAAACTCTTGGCTGTTGATGGTAAGCTGTATGCTGTGTGCAGTGTGATGTTTACACTCACAGACACATGTGCGAAGGTTGAATGTTATGACTCTGTCAACGATAAATGGAACTTGAAAAATGCAATAACTGCCCCTCCTTACGGGTTCAGCGGGAAGGTTTGTTCAATGAGAATTTACAAAGGATTCCTCGCCGACCATCAACTGGAAAGCTTTATTTCTGGTAGTCTTCCTGAACCTGCTATCAGACGATCTTCGCCCCCTACGTCCTCTGGTGAATTCAAATGCCTCATCATGTAACACGTAACCATCAGTGGCGGATCCAGGGAAGGGGCCCGGGGGACACCCACCTGCATGATCGGGCCCCTCACTTACCTGAAGGTCTGGATCCGCCACTGACCATGATTGCGCTATTGTAAATTGACCAATCAAAACGTCGGTGACAACAAAAGCCAATCAATTGACAAATCAGTGACCAAGTCTCAAGAACTCCTTTCTCACGGAACTTTGTTTTGAGTAAGCTGTTGATCATTGTTCACAGGACCAATAAGGGCATGAAGTTAGTGAACTTAACATTGGGTAATGGGCGCTGGCCTATCGGTTAGGACACTATAGCTCTGGATCAAGTGGTCTGGGTTAGAGCCTGACCCAGCTCCCACAGGATCCTAATGTTTTGCTTTTGGCAAGACGTCCTTGCATGATCTTGTTACTGTATTTTATAAATAAAGCTGCAATACACTTAAACTTAAGAACTTCGCATTTACTTAGGAATTGCTGTGAGTTTGAGTGAAGCTATTAAAGGCAAACGGCATTGTCATATTCAGGCCACATTTATGAAGTGCAAACAGTTTTATTTGATTCAGCTACACGTGACGCACATGCGTTATGGCAAGTAATTTTAGGAACCAAACAACTATTGCAGGCGGCCAGACTTCCTTACTTACGGCACAAGTAGCCAGATTCTTGCCCATTTCTTCGGGCTTCCACTAGGAATGAATGGAATGCATAGAACGAATTCTTACCTCGGGCAAAGCAGCAGCTTTGTTTATTCGTAATTAAATTTGAAAACCTTAAATAACAATAACACTGTACTGAAAATCTGAGCATTTTGAGAATAAAGCCAATGCGGTTTGATGGAGAGAAACAACAACCTTGAAAGTTTGCGTTCTCCATTTTGGCACTGCGTAACGCAATGTTTTTTTTTCTTAATATTTATCGGCCGCGTTGATTTGCATCTTTTAGCGATGACGTATCGTTTAATGTAATCGTGCGAGTGGACGGGATCGGTAATTCCTTGATGCTGTTGCGATCGACCGATGAGTAGGAAAATACGTTACGGGACCAGAAATCAAGTTTAACTCAACAAAAAATCGTCGCGTAGAACACAAATCAAAGTACTCCCGTGCAGTTAGAAAGGAACAGCACGAAGTGTAAACGAAAGAGACTATTTATATTCAAAGAGTTCTATTAATTTAAGTAGACAGAATTTTCATAATTTTTTTAATACACAGAGCTGGCGAGCAAGACCGTTTCCGCGTGTATCGTATGCCGTTTATCGGATGTCACGCTACAATATAACGCAACCTTTGTTGAAAAAAAAAACCGGGAATCTAAAACAGGAAATAAAAAAAATAAAATTAAATATCAGTGTTGTTCAATTGAACAAATCTGTGAAGAAAATGTATTATCTAAATCTTTGTAACTCTATATCTACCGTCTTACATTAATTTGAATTCCACGGCTAGGACCCTCACAACGTCAACGCTAATTTATGCAAATACTAACATTGTATCTAACGCCAAAACATGCAAGCTGCAGTTTAATAACAGTCATTTCACGCAAACCTTCTCAGCGACCGTTATTAACGTTAATTTTTTGACAAATGTTCTGAAAATTAGTAGGACACCTTGTGAAACTTCATCGCGATCGCTTATGCATGGATTACGTGGCATTCGACTTGATTTGCGACCCAGCACGATTTCAAAACAAGTGATATCTTGGACGTTACAGCGCTTATAAGATTG
The DNA here is from genome assembly GCF_052425735.1 of Oculina patagonica. Lineage (NCBI taxonomy): Eukaryota > Metazoa > Cnidaria > Anthozoa > Scleractinia > Oculinidae > Oculina > Oculina patagonica. The sequence continues at coordinate 23,670,357 of NC_135769.1, forward strand.
CGGGCGTCCAGGATCTCAAGATTGCTATTACGTATGAGCGCCTATTGAATCACGACCTTGGAAACGTTTTGACCTTACTTTGAGCTGAGAAGCGTTTTAAAAGCACGAAACTTTTCATGTCACGCAATAGGTGGATTGTGTTATTGCTGTGCGTCACCGTATGCGACCAAAATTATACATCAAATGATATCGCCCGGGGGGGTTTTTTTTTTGGGGGGGGGTTGGTTTTTTCTTTTTCAAAACCCAGCCTGATATCGTACCTTAGCCTTTTTGGCAGACTAAATAATAAACCGTCCCGCGAGGCACCGGCCTCGCTTCCTTGGGAATTTCGTTGATTTCATAGTACAAGTCCGTGTAAACTTAAATTAATCCTACGAATTCGACACCTTGCATCATTAAATACCCTCTTGTAAAACTTCATCGTTCTGAATGAATTGCGTGCCCTTTGGCAGCAACACGTGATGATCGCAAACACATTAATCAGGAATATTTCTGATGAATGTCATGGGTATCATGAGTCAGCAATTGGAGTCAGCACAAAATGAAGTGAACTATACATCGATCATTTAGACACTTAGATGGAAGTCTCTGATAAATGTGAGAGGCAAAGTAAAGACTTTTTCAGTGTAGCCTTCATGCCAAAAGACACAATCGATCAGCCATGCGATTTTATTTTGGTGGTCAAAGATGGCAAACAGTTCAAAGCGCACAGACAAGTTCTTTCAGAAGCAAGTCCTTTCTTCGAAAAGCTGCTGAACAGCGATATGAAAGAGTCTAAAGAAGGAGTAGTTCGACTGGAGATGTTTTCCGAGACTGTTATGGAAAATACACTGGAGTTTATTTACACAGGTAATGTTCAGATATTGACTGAAGATGGTGCCCGAGACCTGATCGTAATATCCGATTATTTGTTTCTTCAGAACCTTAAAACTCTCGCTGAGAGGGTTTTACTACAGTCGTTAAATTTTTTCAATTGTTTTTTAAATTTCTATCTTTCCGAGAGATACCGATGCGAAGAACTTTTTCACAAGACCGAAAAATTCATCCTCGCAAATTTTAGCGCCATATACGCAGCCAACCGAATAGAGGTTTTGAATATGTCGAACAGAAAAGTTGAAATGTTTATTTCAAGTGACGAAATAAATGTAAATGCGGAGGAAGATATTTTTAATATCATTTTATCGTGGATTGATCACGACAAAAGCAAGCGAGAGAAATATTTTGCCGAGGTATTTCGTCACGTTCGACTCGTTTATGTATCGCGTGACTTTTTACGCAAGGATATCGTGACAAATGATCTCGTGAAAGACAGAGAAGGCTGTTTGGATCTTGTGAAGGACGCGATGAAAGTTGATTAAGTCTAAAGTCTTTAGTAATCTCCCTGTTACACCTAGGAAGTCGCTATTTTATTTATGTGATTGGAGGTGTAGAATATGAGCATGGTATCAAGCCCAACTACCTGATTGATGTTGACAGATACGACCTTAGAAAAGACCAATGGAGCAAAGTAGCTGACATTCATGAAGGCTGTTGGTATCACTGGGGAGCTGCCGTAAACGAAAAAAAATTTGTTGCTGGTAAAAGTGAATGGGTACACTCAATTAAAATCGCAGTTCTGCTGTCACAAACATATCATTGTGAAGTGTACGATGAAACAACAAATGAGTGGCAGGTTATTGAAAGCCTGAAGGGCGGCTTACTTGAAAAACTCCTGGTTCTGGGTGATAAGCTGTATGCTGTGTGCAGTTTGTTGTTCACAACCACAGTTACATGTAAAAAAAGTTGAATGTTATGACCCCGTCAGGGATAAATGGAAGTTGAAAACTGAAAGAACTTTCCCTTGCGAGATCAGCAGGAGAGATGAAGATGATACATATTCCGCAGCCAAGGTTTGTTCAATGAGAATTTACAATGGATTCCTCGCCGACTATCAACTGGAAAGCTTCATTCCTGTTGCTGAACCTGCTAACCCACGATTTTCGTCCTCTAGGTTTTCTAGTAAATGCAAATGCCTCATCATGTGATCGAGCTGCTGTAAATGGACCAATCAAAACGTCGGTGACAGTGAAAGCCAATCAACAGACAAATCAGTGACCAAATCTCAAGAACTCGATTCTTACTGAATTCTGTTTTGAGTAAGCTGTTGATCATTGTTCACAGAGCCAATAAGAGTATAAAGTAAGTGAGTACTAAACATTACCGGGCAATTGGCGCTGGCCTGATGGTTAGAGCACTATGGGCTCTGGATCAAGAGTTCTGGATTAGAACCTGAGCCAAGAACTGACAAGAAAAGCGTCTTAAAATGAAAGCATGCCAGGATCCTATCTAATGTTTTGCTTTTGGCAAGAAATCCTTGCATAGTCTTGTTGCTGCAATCTATTAAAGCTGCAATGTACTAAAACTCGAGAACTTCGCACTTTCCGTTCGGAACCGCTGATCTTTAAATTGCTGCGATTTTGAGTGAAGTTAATAAAGGCAAAGCATTGTTATATTCAGTCCACATATACGAAGTGCGAACTGTTTTATTCGATTAAGCTATTGTTCCTGTACTCTCCTTCGCAATCGTCACGCAAAGTGTCTTACTCAGTGTAGCGTCAAACACAACGTGTCTAACTCGAAGTAGCGCTAACAAAGTGTCTAACTCGGATTATTTTATACTCTCCATGGATGAGAAGCTCCCGGGGCGGAGAGAAGCTACAACCGTAGACTAAAGTGGTGGCACGGTTACCAAATTTGTTCCTTCCTCCCCTTTCCCGTCTCAAAATTAGTGCGCAAAGAATCCTTATTCCGGGGGCGGGGGTGGGGGAAGGGGTAATGGAACCTGTAGAAACGTTTGTATGCAACATTGACCGAGTTCAAATGTAAAGTATGTGTATTCGAGGCGTTTTCTGGCGAGCGTTGCAGCTACTCTTGTCTACAGTTGTAGTCCATCTCCATCCCCAACAACTCGTTTATTTCACATCACATGTACACTGCATATAGCTGATGTTTTCCAAAGTTTTGGTTCGTCATATCCGATGTTCGTTATTAGTCATGTGACTCAGTAATAACAAGCATCAGCCGATGTCATCACACAAAATTCATTACATCCGAGGTGGCTGGCTCTTTATTAAAAAAACAGTGCAACTACGGTCGATTTCACGTTTAATAGTGACTAAGTTCTATCAACGATCGCTTTTTTAGAATGACACTCCGGCTTGAACATAAAAAAAAGCTGACTAATTACAACGCAAACAGCGGAAGCTACGAAACAGATGTTTCTTAGCACCCGTGTAAGGCGACCAACTGAAGGTGGAAACATAACTAATTCTGGTTGTCCCAAAATCTCAAATAACCGTAGATCGAAACTCCAACCATTGCAGGCGGAGGCCATTGAGTTCATTTCTGTAGACTGTAGGCTGTTTCGTGGAACAGTTTACTCTTTAAGTGACAGCCGTAGTGGGCATGCATTTTATCATCACTGCAGGAGAAATAAAAAGAGAAAACAGCAAAAACAGAATGAATTTTTAAGCATGACGTAAACACTTAATGTCGTCGGGCGAGTGGACGGGATCTTTTAGTCTGTTGAGCGATCGACCGATGAGTAAAGGAATAAACTTTACGTGACCGGAAATCACGTTTAACTGAGCAAGAAATCGCCTCGTAGAACACAAAGTATAAACAAAAGAGACCAATAACCTTTCATGAGTTCTATTAGATTTAGGAAACAGAAGTCTTTAATTGGTTTTAAATGAAAAGACCGGTGTAAATAATTTCAAATCAGCGTTTGACCTTGTAGTGTATGTCGTATATCGGACGTCACGATACAAGATAACGCAACTTTTGTTGAACAAACATTCAACACAAAAGTTGTCAGCTACTTTTATTTACGTTTATTTTTTGACAAATTTCCTGAAAATTGTTTAAGACCCCCTTTATTATGAAACGTAATCGATTCTCCACGCATTGCGTGCCGTTTATAGGTGGTTTTCACTGTCACGCTGCGAAAAACTAAATCCAAAACTATTGAGTCGAAAAGATCAAGAATATTATAGGTTGTAGAAAACTATTATATAAATTATTTTCAGTCCCAGGTCTGTTTTTTTTGTATTGGGTTATCTGTCAAAATTTTTCACGCAAATTTTGAGAGAAATTGATTTGCCCTTGGCCGGGGGCCGGAAAAAAAATAAAATTAATTTTTAAAAAGAATCCCTAAAAAATAAAACAAAACCCTTTTTAAAAATTTAACCCCCTGGAACCAAAAGGATAAAAAAAAAAAAAAAAAATATTTAAAAAAATTTTATTAGTAAAAAGTGAGTGACATACCTACCCATATGCTTTAAGTCTAGCTTCTAAGTTTCAGTTAACCTTGATTTATCGATGAAGCTGTTTCCAAGAATGCCTGTCTGAGAAACCTGGAATTAAGTGTAAAAGCATGATCCCGACAAAAAAAAAATAAAAAGGTGACTTCATGCATTGAACAATCTCGCGGGGTTAAGACAGTAGTTTGTGATACTCTCATAATCTCAGACACCTTTTATACTTTTACACCGGTTCATACATAACAATAACATACGTTATTGCGTGTTGTTATATTTTGGGGGCCATACAATTAGCGCTAATCGTATGGCCCCCAAAGTATAGCAACACTTAGCCTGCGTAGTTTCGAGCGCGCGTATGGGAAACGCGAAAGGCACGAGAGGGCCACGCGAGAGAAAAAATGGATTTTTCCTCGCGCGGCCTTCTCGCGATCGCGCACTCTTTTAAACGCGCTAAAACGTACACAGACGCCTGCTACGCAGGCTATAACAACACGCATTAACATGCATGTGTATTAAGGCGTTTCTTGTAACGTCCGTTTACAGCACATTTCACAGTGGGAAGTTAAACTTAGGCAAACGAATGTGCCATATATGCGGTTCTTTGTTAATTGTGTTTATTCCCTGAAGAAGTCTCAGTTAGAGACAAAAGCTTACATCTACAAGAAGTCTTCCTTTGTGCTGCTCACTAACCATTTGATCGCGCGCAACAGACCGTATGGCGTACGCGTCATGACGTCATCGCTTAAAAATCGTCCGCAAACGCATAAGGAATATTAGTCTAACACGCATCATGGGCATCATGACTCATCAGTCAGCAACTGGATTTATCACGTAATGAACTTAACTAAACATCAATCCTTTATGACATCCAGATGGCAGCCTTGTTAGAAATCCCTGATAATTCTGAGAAGCCAAGTAAAGAAATTTCCAGTGAAATATTTATACCAAAAGATTCACTCGATCAGCCATGCGATGTTATTTTGGTGGTCGAAGATGGCAAACAGTTCAAAGCACACAGACAAGTTCTTTCAGAAGCAAGTCCTTTTTTCGAAAAGCTGTTGAACAGCGACATGAAAGAGTCTAAAGAAGGAGTTGTTCGGCTGGAGATGTTTTCCGAGTCGGTTATGAGGAATACACTGGAGTTTATATACACCGGTAATGTTCAGATATCGACTGAAGATGGTGCCCGAGACCTGATCGTAATGGCCGACTATTTGTTTCTTCAGAACCTTAAAACTCCCGCAGAGAGGGTTTTACTACAGTCGTTGAATGTTTTCAATTGTTTCTCAAATTACTATCTTTCCGAGAGATACCAATGCGAAGAACTTTTTTCCAAGACCCAAAAATTCATCCTCGCAAATTTTAGCGCCGCATACGCAGCCAACCGAATAGAAGTTTTGAATATGTCGAGCAAAGAAATTGAAGTGTTTATTTCAAGTGACGAAATAAATGTAAATGCGGAGGAAGGTATTTTTAATATCATTTTGTCGTGGATTAATCACGACAAAAGCAAGCGAAAGAAATATTTTGCCGAGTTATTCCGTCACGTTCGACTGGTTTATGTAACGCGTGACTTTCTATGCAAGGATATCGTGACAAATGATCTTGTGAGAGACAGTGAAGGCTGTTTGGATCTTGTGGAGGACGCGATCAAGTTGATTGAGTCTAAAGACCTTAGTAATCTATCTGTTACACCTAGAAAGTCGCTTGAGACATCTGTTATGGTCATCGAATCGCGTGAAAATATTCTGTGTTATTTCCCTCGTGAAGATAAATGGTGTAGTTTAGGCAGCAGTAGTCCTAAACATACTTTCACAATGGAGTCTGTTTCTTTGATATCTTGTCGTGGCAATCTGTATAGAGTCGCCCAGACACCAGTGTGGTCCGCCAGACGTCTACTGGCTAGATATAATCCATTCTCAAATAAATGGATGTCATTGCCAAGCAGATATAGATACAAATATTTGCACCAAATGTTCGTAACAAAAGAAGATGAAATGTTTGCCTTGGAATCTTTCCCGTTCGGGGAACGAAAGGATCATGATGTTTTCTTCATCACGAAGTACAAATCCGAATCAAACTCGTGGGAAGAAATATCACCATTTGTACATTTGGGCAGATTCTCTAGTTGCATTGTAGCCAAAGATGATTTTATTTATTTCATTGGAGGTGTAACAAAAAATGGGAATGGCGAGCCCAACTTCCTCACTGTTGTTGACAGATACGACCTTAAAAACGACCAATGGAGCAAAGTAGCTGACATTCATGAAGGACGTTGTTATCTTATGGGAGCTGCCGTGAACGAAAAGATTTTTGTTGCTGGCAGTAATAAAAGTGATTGCATGGATTTTTCGTCAAAAACATATCATTGTGAAGTGTACGATGAAACAACAAATGAGTGGCAGGTTATTGCAAGCCTGAACGGCGGCCTACTTGAAAAACTCCTGGTTTTGGATGATAAGCTGTATGCTGTGTGCAGTGTGATGTTTACAGCCAAAGATACATGTGTAAAGGTTGAATGTTATGACCCTGTCAAGGATAAATGGAACCTGAAGAATGAAAGAACTCTCCCTCGCGGGTTCAGCAGGACAGATGAACGTGACAGATATTCCGCAAAGGTTTGTTCAATGAGAATTTACAAAGAATTCCTCGCCGACCATCAGTTCTTGGTCCCCTACGTCTCTGGAAAATTCAAATGCCTCATCATGTAACACGTCACCATGATCAAGCTATTATAAATTGACCAAACAAAACCTTCGTAACAATGAAAGCGAGTCAGTTGATCAATCAGTGACCAAGTCTCAAGAACTCCATTCTTACTGAACTCTGTTTTGAATAAGCTGTTGATCATTGTTCACAGGACCAATAAGGGTATAAAGTAGGTGTGAACTAAACATCAGGGCCGTAACCAGACCTTTTCCATAGACGAGGCAACATCTTGCTAGTGGGTTCTGGGGGGCATGCCCTCCAGAAAATTTTAAAATCTAGAAGCTTTGAATCTCTTTCAGAGACATTTTCATGAAGTATTTCTTGAGAAAAATCAATCTCGTTCAACTGGGGATAATTTCCCCAACAAAACATATTATGTTTTTTTTTTTTTTAATTTTGGGTAAAAATTTAGACGAGGCAAGTGCCTCGTCTTGCCTCTTGCTAGTTACAGCCCTGAACACCAGGTAATGGGCGGAGGCCTAATGCCTGTAGCACTATGGGCCCTTGATAAAGAGTTCCGGGTTAGAACCTGTAGTACTGACAACAAAAGCGTCTTCAAACGAGAGCAAAGCCAGTATCCTCATGTTTTGCTTTTGGCATGACATGCTTGCATATAGTCGTGTTGCTGCAATTTTTTTTTTAAATACAATATATAAAACTTAAGAATTTCGCAATTTGATCCGCTAATTTTTTAATTGCTGTGATTTTGAGTAAAGCTAATAAATGCAAAGTATTTTCATATGCAGACTACATTAATGAAGAACAAATGTGTTTTATTCGGTTATGCTGTCGTTTCTCTTTTTGCAAGGGTATCCTTTTGAAGGTGAAGGGGGGGGGGGGGGGGGCTAAGACTGTCCCCAAAATACTCAGCAGGTTTTCATACTGATTTGGAGCAACGTTTTGTGTTCTGAGCAGTTTGTACAGGACAACTCGGATTAATATTAATCCGCGGATTATAATAATAATAGATTATAATAGGATTATTATAATCCAGTAATAGATTATTATAATCCAGTAATAGATTATTATAATCCAGTAATATATTATTATAATCCAGTAATAGATTAAGGCACGGCAAAAAATTGGAAGGATTAGATTATTATTAATATTATAATCCGGATTAATATTAATCTCTATTATAATCCCGATAAAATTCCTTGAATGTTCGGATAACAGATATGTCTATTTGACTATTTGACAGATATGTACATGACAAACACACTGCAGACTTAGAACACAGGACTGACAGAACATAAGTCACTAATCACATCCGTCAATTGTAAATAAAGGTGACGGGCCTACACGACTCCTACGTTCGTGACATTTGTACCTTTGCCGTTCTATGTTAAGTTCGGTCTTTCGACCTTATTTGCTTCTGACTTCTTTCTGAGGGTACTGTTTTTATTTGGAGGCATTATGTATTGAATAGAGCCGTAAGATTGTGGCCAAGGAAGGCTCTAGAGGTCATTAGTCCCGCTGCGTGGTTTCCGTTTACAAGTAGAGTTGAATGACACCTCTAAATCTGTACTCTGCCACATGTTGTGCTAGTTTAGTTTGTTTTGGCTCAATTATATTTGCAAGATATGCTTTAGGCTCTCAAAATGTTCGCCCTTGAAGGACAAGATATGAAATGTTACGTGAAAATGTAAACTACTTGCATTTTATTGACGCTGGGCCCGGTATTTTAATCAATATTGTTGCAAGATGTATTGTCTTATCACGGATTATCTTGGTCTGGCTTTGCCAGAGACTGTTTCAGCTTTACTATGAAAAAGCTGAAAGTTGGTTTCAGAGAGACACTCTGTGTTGTTAAGGCTATGCTTCTTGCATTATTTTGATCAAGCGCTCTGTATTTTTAGCTCGATGTTTAGGATTTTTTACCTCCCTTGTTCGTTGCGTTGCGTTGACACCACATGATTCAAATCTAGATTTGAAATCTTTCACGCGCAAGTCTGTTGACTATTTTTCGTTTTGTATATGCCAAGATATGGTTCAGTTCGGAAGCTTTAGACTAGGATTAAGTTGTTGAGATTTATTATTAAGATTAATATTAATCCGATTAATATTAATCTTACATAAGATTAATATTAATCCTAATGGATTAAGGCACGGCTCAAACCTCAGTAATAGATTATAATAATCTATTACTGGATTATAATAATCTATAACTGGATTATAATAATCTATTACTGGATTATAATAATCATTAGGATTAATATTAATCCGATTAATATTAATCCGAGTTGTCCTGTTTGTAGACCGGAGATTCTCCGATTGTTGTTAGAGGACCATACAAATGTTTCCGATCATTTTTCGAAGTTTTACGAAGATAAACAAAGTTTTCTGTAGACTTCCAAGGAAGTTACGAAGATATTTGAACTCACTCACGAGACGGAATATCTTGACAAAACTAATTTAACGTTCCGCTCGCGATATTTTCGGCACCAATACGTGGGGCGCTGATTCCCCAAAATTTTCATTTGGGGAGCTACAGCCCCCCTGCAATACACTCTGGATATAACATGCTTGCTTTATACGAGTTAAAAACTAGTTATGCAACGCTTTCGAGTGGTATACTATGGAATATCCCACGAGTCACTCATATTTTCTCGGTATACACACGAGGCATGCCATGGAAATTACGCTTACTAAATTTCGTCGAGAATACAATCGCAGCGCACGATGGGAAGGTTGGGTTGAATACCGTCGAATATACATTATACTGATTTTTTTATGGCATGGTATAAAACTAATTACGAACGTCGAATACAACATACAACTCAAAAACTACGGAGAACATCAAAGGCGAGCGACGAACTAAATATTCGGAGAACAAGGAGACAACAAACCAAAACTAATCACAACCGGGTCAGTACCGTGTCGGTCTTAAAACTTGAAAATTTAGTTAAATTTAAATGATATCCCTTGTTTCTGAAAACTTTGATTCCCGTAAAGCTTATAGTAGAATCTCGAATTCTCGAACCTCCAGGGGAAACAAAAATTGCTTTGAAAAATCGGAGGCAAAATTACAGAGAAGTACTATCCAAGGAAAAGGAAAATTGGCTCGAGAAATCGGGATTCTACTGTCTTTATCGTAAGTAAAGAATTCTTTGTGGATATCATTTCCTCTTTGGATGTTCCTCTTCGACCACTGTTGTTATAGAGGACTGTGAATCGGAGAAGGGGTTTAAAGTGAGAAATAAGCTTCATCTAAGAAAATATTAGGTAATACCCCCGTTTCAAACAAGATATCTAAGGTATTTTCCCACAAATGAACACGAAATTATATGCAACTCCCCTCCCCAATATCGAACCGTTACCTAAATTTCGAAATTTGCTTCACCAAAAACACACTCTACGCAATTTGCTTCACCAAACACACTTGCTACGCAATTTGCTAAACCAAACACACTTGCTACGCAATTTGCTTCACCAAACACACTTGCTACGCAATTTGCTACACCAAAAACACTTGCTACGTAATTTGCTACACCAAACACACTTGCTACGCAGTTTGCTACACCAAACACACTTGCTACGCAATTTGCTACACCAAACACACTGTCGACAGACTTGCTACTCAATTTGCTACACCAAACACACTTGCTACGCAATTTGCTACACCAAACACACTTGCTGTGTAATTTGCCACACCAAACGCACTTGCTACGCAATTTGCTACACCAAACACACTTGCTACGCAATTTGCTACATCAAACACACTTGCTACGCAATTTGCTACATCAAACACACTTGCTACACAATTTGCTACATCAAACACACTTGCTACGCAATTTGCTACACCAAACACACTTGCTACGTAATTTGCTACACCAAATACACTCGCTACGCAGTTTGCTACATCAAACACACTTGCTACGCAATTTGCTACACCAAACACACTTGCTACGCAATTTGCTACACCAAACACACTTGCTTCACAATTTCCTACACCAAACACACTTGCTACGCAATTTGCTACACCAAACACACTTGCTACGCAATTTGCTACACCAAACACACTTGCTACGCAATTTGCTACACCAAACACACTCGCTACGCAATTTGCTACACCAAACACACTTGCTACGCAATTTGCTACACCAAACACACTTGCTACACAATTTGCTACACCAAACACACTTGCTACGCAATTTACTACATCAAACACACTTGCTACACAATTTGCTACACCAAACACACTTGCTACGCAATTTGCTACACCAAACACACTTGCTACGCAATTTGCTACACAAAACACACTTGCTACGCAATTTGCTACACCAAACACACTTGCTACGCAATTTGCTACACCAAACACACTTGCTACGTAATTTGCTACACCAAACACACTTGCTACGCAATTTGCTACATCAAACACACTTGCTACACAATTTGCTACACCAAACACACTTGCTACGTAATTTGCTACACCAAACACACTTGCTACGCAATTCTTGGTTTTCATGTTACGTCATAAAATTCTGAAATCAAACTTCACTAGGCCTGCTAAATTTTCGTTGTCATTAGGCGAAAGATAAACTAAAAATATATATTTTTGCAAATTTCCAGATCGATAGTGTCATTCGTTTTTAAAACAGAGCATTTTGAATATTTGAGTTTTCCGTCGTATGTGACATCAAGCTGAGTGCCGTGACAAAGCTGTTTTGTTTGAAAAAAGGCCTTTCCTTTCCATTTTGAGCAAATTGAACATTTCAGATATAATAAGTGGTGTTTATGTGAAAGTGTACTAGCTCTTAAGCCAAGGATAGCCGCTGTTGTAAACAGAACTGAGTTCCAGATGGTTTCTCTGACATCACGGCGGCCATATTTGTGTCCCTCGGAAGGACACAGTTATGAAATCTCCATACTAAGCTTTATAAATTTGCGTGGAAAGGTTTGGAAAATAACTCGCGAACAGTACATCGCACAGACCCGAAACTTGGAGAAATTGTTTATCTATTTATCATCTATAATATTTGAAATTCATAGCTTCTTTAGTTGAATGGTTTCGAATTTATTTTTTGATTGCGTGACAGTGAAAACCAGCAATTTGCTACACCAAACACACTTGCTACGCAATTTGCTACACCAAACACACTTGCTACGTAATTTGCTACATCAAACACACTTGCTACACAATTTGCTACATCAAACACACTTGTTAAGCAATCTTAGGTGGACATTTGGTGCAGGTCCCGAAGTTGTTGGTCTTAGAGAGATGGCTGTTCATTGCACTCTGCACTGCGTTTGGAGTTTTATATGCCTGCAAATTCCAGTTTCAGACATAACTTGCACCGATCGCACAAAACCAAATGTATCTATAAAAGGTACCTATTTTTAAATACATCTCAACAAAGTTCTGCTTTTATTAAAATCCTTTCATTCATAACATGCAAGTCACAGCATGTTCTAGGATACTGAATAATAATTAATAGTAATTTGAACTGATTTACAAAATAAATAATTCCCACATAAAAAGTAATTAATTAAAAAACATCTGTACAATAACCATATTCTTGTTAACAAAGTTTGCGCGCGCCAGCTTTTTGTTCATCCCCCTTTAAGTGCTTATCAGTTGAGTATGCAACGAGGGAAGTTTCGCGCCCAAGTTTTACCGTTTAAACTCTGCTGTTGTCAGGGGCGACAGAGCTAGTTTCCATTGGAAACATCTTGTGCTATTTGACGTCAGCAGTCTGTCGCACTTTTCAGTGATTTCGCGCGAACGAGACTTATGACGTCAATAGATGTTTCCAATGAAAACTAGCTCTGTCGCCCCTGACAACAGTGGTGTCTTAACGGTAAACCTAGACCGTCCACAGCCTCTCGATTTTTCAACGCAAAAAACACGAAGCGAGCCCGAAGCGCGAGTGGAGGGGGAGGGGGGAAGCAAGCGAAAGAAAAATAGAGAGGCTCCTCTATTTTTTCGCTCCCTGCCCCCCACCCCCTTGCTTCTTCCGTTTTGCGCTGGCGTCCAGTTCTCTCGCCATTCTCAACGCGCGCTCATCAATCGAAAAACACGAAAAAATAGAGGGCTGTGGACAGTCTACGGTAAACCTTGGGCGCGAAACTTTCCTGGTTGCATACTCAACTGATAAGCGTAGTTAGTAACTTATTCTGCTTTTCGTTACATTTGCAATACTTTTTTAACTTAAGTACAGAATCTGACCCAGTTGCTCATTTGTATTGCACTGAATAACTTACCGGTTCTTATAAATCTACCTTGATTTGATAAAAGGTGGCTATCGGGCTGTTAAGGAATGTATGGGGTTTCATTTTTTTTTTTTTTGAGGATACGGAGAATTGTTCGGCTTTCTTCCAATGAAATGTCGCCCTGTCTAATGTAGTGAATGCAATCTTACTGTTTTTTTCTCCCTCCCTGTCTCCCCCCCCCCCCGTCTCCCTCCCCCTAGATTTACTTGTGGTTAGTCTAGCCCAGTCTCTAACTCCAACCCCTCTCTTTCATTTGAATTCTACTTGCGCGCCCTTACTAGTAGAACAGTTGTGATCTATAGCTTTCCATTCTGCTGTCTAAAGGAAGTTTGCCGGAGGACATCGTTAAGTCCTATGAAGGTGGAAGTCTAACGATTTGCAAGTTTTGCGTCGGCTGTTATTGTACCTTAGAACAAAGCTTTAACGGGTTGAACTCTTGACTCGGTTCGTTTTGCTTGGTACAAACAACGCTGTGCTTCCTTTAGACAGCAAAGGTCTTCAGCCACATCAACTAGGACTCGGAACTAGACTTTAGGGCTGATTTGAAGGCGGTCATGGCGATATTGGGCTTGAACTCTTCCTTGGCTGGAGACTTAGAAAAATTCTGTTGTAATGTCCGAGGGTATTGGTTCGCTTTTTAACGATTCTTCACATCCGGGGTATTACATTGTGAATAAGATGGAAAGGTTGCAAAGAGCGCAGCTGATCGGGTCGAAAGGGAATTTCTTGAAACCCTTATGTGAGTAGAATTCTCTTCATTTGATGATTAATTTGCCGTTTTGGCTCATTTAGCGATCAGCGCGTTTTGTGATTTGTCAGCGAGAAGCAATTCGATATGCGTGGTTTCCGGCCGTGAACTGACATGAAACATATCGAATTGTCTCGCTGAGTCATGAATTGTTTAGTTATTTATTCCCCAATTCCTTGAAAATGAAGCGAACGTCGATGTAGAACGCCTGTTGATAGTTCATTTTAGACCATGCATGGATTTAGAAAGCTTCAGTTCAGCTCTCGCTCTAGCACTTTTTAAGTTGGTTTTTCAGTTGATGTTATTTCATGTTGTAAACAAGTTAATTTTGTAGAATTCATAATTTGAACAAAATGCCGTAAATGCAGTCTTCTTGGTTCGAAAAGACATAAATTAGAGTAATCGACGTTCACCTCGAGCTAAAACTATCCCTCATTCAACGTTCTCTGCCGAAATATGGCTCAGAACTATAGTGTTGTGTCAAAATTCGGAAGACACCTTTTATCAAATCAAGGTAGAAATATGCCTTAGTTTTCCGTTCTACAAAGCTGACGCATCAACATATAAGTACAGTTGAACCACTCAATACAGACCCCTCCATATTACGGACAGTTCACTTACTCTCAGGGAAACCTGATAAACTTTTATGCCGTCACCTCCATAATATGGACATGCAGCTGTGGCCCTTTTGTGACATCATTGTTTAAATTTTGCCTTATTAGCATAACAACTTTGATAAAGAGGGCATCAAGCTATATAAAAAATGACTCCAGATATTTAAAGAGCATTTGAAACTTAATTATCTACAAAAAGTTTAGCCCTTTGTGTGCAATATTCAAGGAGATATTACAAGCGTTCAAAAACTGCAACATTTCTGGGTGGCAAAAGCGCTAATGAGCCCATACATTCCTTGTACAATATATCAAGTTTTAAACCTGCGTCACAGAAAAAAGTATTTAATACACCATACTCAAATTTATAGCGAAAGTTAATCATATTCTTTCAATATTCAGAATTGATATTTTTGTTAGCGCGATCAGAAATTGAAGCGCTTCAGTATGCTAATGAGGCAAATATTGTAAACAAAGATTCCCCTAACAAAGAGGTCTGACTGTAAGTCAGAAGTGATCACACATTCTAATGGAAAGCCTTAAACGAAAAATGCAGTAAAAACCCACATATAACAACCTAAAATTTAAGAACCTGTTAGGCTAAAATTTTCATTTTAAACCTCCTTCCTTCATTTAAAACCTCCTTTTAGCCTGTGTACAGCCGTCCCGCTCCGCTCCGCGATTTTTTTTGAGTGGAGCGGGACGGCTGTACACAGGCTAAAATGTAGGTACAGATGCTAGTACTTTGGAAAGATAAATTTACTGTATGGTTATCATCTAAACTGTATTCTGGATAATTATTTAATACAGTAATATAATCCATCTCTAATGCTGATCGCTAGTGCCCTTATCAAATTAAGAACATACCATTTATATAAGAACCTATTTAGGCCAGGTTGAATAAATCTAGGTTATTAAACGTGGGTCTTATACATGTATGTGGGTCTCTCTGTATAAAGAGATGCCATTGAAAATAAATTTGTTTATTTGACTGAACTAAATTGAATTTTCTTTGATGAAATGTTAGTTAATTCCAAACTGAATCCCGATGTACGCAGTCAGTTATAATCGGGCAATTGAGGCATTCCATAAAGAAATCCTTGGCCTTCTGTTGATTGACAGTCCATGTTACCACTTCAACCCCATGTCCATTCCACATCTCTATCATATCCCTGTCAAAGAGAACAAAAAATTATCTATACTTTAATGGTCTTTATAAATGAGTGACAAGTTGCACAAACAAAGTTCTGGGTCAAGTTCCTCGTGTCAACTGTCCATCTTACTGTGATGACAAACATTAAACTACTAAAAAGGAATGAACTAAAACTGAATTTATAATTATACTTTTATCATAGGGGGAAGCCTCAAGCCAAGTGGCCCACGCTGTTGGAGCTTATCCTGGTTTAGATAGGATTAAGCAGCTAGGAATATTTCTACTTCCCCCTTGATGGGATGCTAATCCATCGCAGGGTTAGGCCCCAGCATTAGTTCACCGGTACCCATTTATACACCTGGGTGGAGAAATGCACTATGAGAGTAAAGTGTTTCACCCAAGAACACAACAGTGACCCTGGCCACAACTTGTACCCCAATTCCTGCATCAGCCTTAGTGGCGCCTGGCTCTTAGTACTTTTATATCACAAAATATAGAGAATAATACATGGTTGCGCTGAGATATGAAATTTATCCTCGAGAGTTCAAATCCATATCACACAAATGAGCGCCGCGAACAAGTGAGATATCTATTTTAACACGAGAAGATAAATTTCATATCTCTAAGCAACCATGTATCATTCTGTTTATTATGTAAACCTACCAATTGCGATGATTTCCTACCATTTCCCTAAGATTTCCAAAAATTTTCAACATGTTGTCCGAAGGTCATACGAATGTTTCTGAAAATTTTACAAACTTTTCTGAACACTTCTGAAGATATTTAGCGAAGATTGCGGAGGAAGATCCGAAGATATTTTGACTTAATATCAATACACTTTGGCTCATTGAGAATTGAAACATGGCAAACTCTGTGAGCTGATTGGTCAAAAATGATATCACACATGTATGATACCATTTTTATCGATTTGCTACCACTCACAGACACTATAACACTGCAGTTTTTTTATAATAGTATGCTATATTGCAAAATGTTACTGCCTTTCTATCACTTCCCACCCTTTTAGAGCTCCCACTTCCCGCTTTTTTCGCTCCCACCTCCTGTTCCCTCCCTGACCCTCCGTCCTCCCACTATTTTCTAAAATATGGCACAAATCCTGACATAACATGACTTACCCACACACATGTTCCTTTGCACATGACAGGATAGGAACTCCAACAAAATCAAGAAACCAAGGTATTGCTGATTCCCATATTCTATCAAAGAAACTAAGAACTGCTACTTTGATAGAACTGTCTATCTCAAATAGCTCCTTCCCTCCTGTTATCATGTAGCTCATGCTGTCGCGCCACCACACAAGAGCAGTCACAATTTTAGGATCCACCTTGCGTACCTGGGCATTAAAAAATAAATATTGGATATAAAAGTGATTTTTTCACAAGCCCAAAAAATTATTATCAGCCATTATGAGTTAAAAAGTGAATCCATCAGAAAGATGATTTTTTCAGTTGGTAGTTTTCATGTTATATATCAAACACAAGCGACAGTGTTTCATCGGTAACCCTCCAAGTTAAGACCATTTTAGTTGCCATGGCAACTAAATTGGAACTAAAGCCGCCAGCCTGGGGACTAAAATTTTTCAATGGCGACCAAACATTAGCAGTTGGTGGCCAAATGGCCACTAAGGAAAAAAATAAACTTGGAGGGTTGATCAGGATATCCAAACACCAAGAAGAGAGTTGAAAATGAGACATGCAGTGGAGCATTTTTAACAAAATTAAACGTGTTTGAATAGCCGATGAAACACTGTCTTGAGTGTTTGATATATCTTTTCAATCAAAAACTAAGACCAGGTATCCAAACTTCCTTCGTGGTTATGATTTTGTTTGTTTAAACTTGATAAATTAAATGAGTTTAAGAAGTGTATAATTTGAGTTATTGGCAGGTCTGAGAAATCGGAAAATACATGTTAACTTCTGGCTTACCTGGTAAATAACACCAGGAAAGTAACAGCAAACAAGAGCTTTATCATACAGCTGATAACTTGAGAACAGATTCTTCAAATATTGAGCTGTCTGAAAGAAACAATGACAAAGCTTGACATTCATCACTAAATTACTAACCATTTTGTTTTAATAACACAACAGTAAATAAATTAAACCCAGGAGTTCATGTAAGAGTACTGCAAAGTTTTTAATGTGTGATAAGGCTATAAAGGAAAGGATCATGTCTTTGCTAGTTTCTCTCTGCCATGCAAATAATTTCATTTATTATTCCACTATATTGTGCCATTTTACCACGTCAGGACAAAAGAACACGCAAAATATGCCACGCTATTACACTGTAGAACAGAGCAAAAATACAGACAGACAAACTTATGGAATCCAGACCCAAACTTAGAGGGAAGATGGTGGAATAAGAAATCCCTTATTCGATGATTTATTAACAAATAATAGAAATAGACATTTTGCTTATTGCTCATATTTTTCCTTGCCCTAACTGAGTTCAGAAAAATACTTTACAACTTGCAAAATATCCATGCCTATTATGCGTTAAACCATTGAATAAAGAGTATTTATTTTGTAATAAATTAAAAAGCAAAAAGCCTCCTGAGAAAAATCTGCATTTGTGTGGTTCCAGAAAATGTCTATACTCCTCCCACAGACACTTATGTCCAGGATTGAACGCAAGTATTGTTTAATGAGTACTTCATGTTTGATTGTGTTATTTGACGTTTCCATATTACTTCATATTTGACAAATTTTGGTGTGTTTTGGTGAATTTTATAAATGAGAACACTTTGTGATGCCTGTCATGAGGAACGTGAATCTCATTATTGTTCAATCCTGGACATAATTATCTGCCCACAGAAGGGATTGGAAATTCCTTGGGGTGGGAGGGTATCGAAGGCCAAAAACGTTAAGGAAGAGTATGAAGCTTAATTGGAATTTCCAGGGTGGGGGGGGGGGGGTCTTAGGAAAAATCCCTTCTTTGGGGGAGGTATGGATACCTTATGGAGCTACACAATATCATTATAAAGGAGGGCCCCACAATACACATTGCTTCCTAATAAAATGATCACCTCATGTGCTTGAGTGCCTTTCTTGATCTCAATTATCATCTTTAACCCAAGACTTGAACAAAGTTCTACAACCTCTTCTAAGGTAGGGACTTTTTCATTAGGAAACTTGTCTCTACAAAGCAAAAGATAACAAAAAGTGAAGTTGTTCCTGAAGCTACATGTAAAAGTTATGCTTGATTTAGTGGAGTACTTAAAAACTAGTATACCGTAGAATTCCGGTTATAAGCCCTGGGCTTATACAACTTCGTAAGGGTTTTTGGGTGGGCTTATAAGCGGAGGGGCTTATATTCGGGAGGGCTTATAAGCGGAAGGAAAAAACGTTTCGAAACGAGCCTCGGGAGTGTTGATCGAAATACGTTTTTAAGTTAAAAACGCACAAAAAAGCAACATTTAGCCCTGTTCAGTACTGTCATCCGGTAGAGGGGGGCTTATAACCGGATGTATTTTTTTGTTTCCAGGATGATGGGCCTATAACCGGGGGGCTTATAAGCGGGGAGACTTATAACCGGAATTTTACGGTATAGCCGTAATTACATTTGCAAGAGATGTGCTGTCAGTCAATACCTTTAGTGGCTTTAATTTTGAGAAAGAGGGATCGGAGAGCAGAATGAGTTACTTAAAATCTTTAACAAGGGAAGGTGATGACCTGCCAATAAAAACTATAATATTCTATCCCCTAAAAGGGAAACTTATGGGCACATTGAAATTTCAACTGGTGTACATGTACATGGGATACCCTAACCAACACCTATAAATGCTCCAAGGAAGAAGGGCACTCAACAAATATTTAAGAGGGAGGGACTACCCAAGGTCCAAAGCCTTACCAGGTTTTGTATAACATACCATTTTTTGACAAAGGAATTGCACCTTCCCTACCCTTTTCTAAACCTCAACCCAGGAAAATGCCTACTCTTTTATATACCTTCACTCTGAAAAAGGTACCCCTTTTTCACAGAGCTTCCTAATTTTGTCCATTTTAGGGAGTACCCCACCTCCATTCCTGGGCCCTGTTCCCACCTTGTCGTCATGGCCTTAAATATATTACGCAGACAGGAAGCCTAAAGCTATGTTATGCCTGACTTTTCCCCATGATCCAGACTCTCTTGAGTCCTACTAACAATTGACATGAGTGCAAGTGCAAAGGTCATGGGTCAGTCTTCTCTTCTTCCTTCCCACCATTCCGCCATTCTCGTCCCCACCTAGCGCAGCTGGCTAAGAGGGAAAAGCAGGTCTGGTGATGAGAATGACCATCCTGCCACACATTTTGCCCAGTCTCCCTCAACTCTGTTCCAGGGCTGAGTCAGGTGTAATCATCTTAGTAACAGTTGATGATGACATCACTTCTCCGAGAAGTGACTGAGCCCACGGTTTTCATCTCAGACGTTACTTAAGTAACATGTCAAATTTGTACACGCTTTCAGAGTACTCGTGAGCACTTGTGCTAGTTTTTGATTGGATGAAATAATTCCTAAACTCTTCCAGCGCTTTAACAAAGATTTGCCAAAACCGGCACTCATTCCTCTGACTGTAAAATTCATTTCTACAAAATTTCACCTTTTCAATATTCAGGCTTTTCTTCCAAACACCTTGTTGATAATGGTCAGTCTAATTTTAAGGGATTAATAACCTTACATCAACTTCTTTTTGTCTTTACCCATTTAAAACCATTAACAATATTGGGCGTATTAGAAACAATTTTATGTAAATATCGATATTGCTATGCATTTTCACATTTCATACAATATTCGTGAATGCATCTTTTTCAACGACAGTGTTCAAATAAATGCCTTCGCTGAAAAATGTAGCTTAGTTCGTGATTATTTCAAAGCCCTCCGCTCCTAAAACTAACTTCCTATAGTAGCTTTGTCAATTACTTTTGTGACCGTTAAGTAAGCTTGAGTACTTAATGAGTTTACTGATAAAAGCTTCAATTTTTTTAAACTTTATACCTCAGAGGATGTTTCGCTGATGCGTCCACTTTTCTAATGTCTTCGAAGGTAAATTCATTCACAGGCCCACTTCCATCAGAAGTTCTATCCACGGTGGCATCGTGAATGACAACAGCTCTGCCATCTTTCGTGAAGTCCACGTCAAACTCGACACCGATAGCCCCGTTTTCTTTCGCCGTTCGAAAAGCCGCCAAAGTATTTTCCGGTGCCTCTGCCGATCCGCCTCTGTGGGCGATTATCGCTGGTGTTTCTGACGCGTCCTTTCTCAGAAACGATTTCACGAGATTGACTTCTGGCTTAGGTAGACGAAATTTTCGATAGAGGAAAAGGAAGGTCAGTGCCGGTAAGAAAACAAACAAAATACAACAGCACACCGCCATCTTTGTTGTGACAAAGTCTTGCGTCACTCGCGTCACGCAAAAGAAACCTCGTTCCCATGGTTTCTTGGGATTGGGAGAATGACCCTGAGCTACCCTGGGATCGGGAAGGTGCTTAAGCGTCGCTACAAATGGTGTTCGAGAAAGGTTGTCTAAAAATCAAACTCGGAAAATTTATTATGAAACAAGTGTCGAAACCAACAAATGCTCAGCTTTCCAAGAGATAAAGTTTCCATCTGTTGCATGCAATTTTTTTTCCTTTTTTTCGTTTTTTGAAGGCAAAATAATAATATCATTGGAAAAATTAAGTTTTGGTCTTTTTCAAGAAGACTGACATTAATACAATAATTTGGCTGGTAATTAAGAATGTTAATATTCTGTTACTAAATTACAAATGTAGTGAATCGGAGAACAGGTCTTATTTTCCTTGCACGCATTGCGTATCCACTCTTTGTCCACTGCGT
The DNA here is from genome assembly GCF_052425735.1 of Oculina patagonica. Lineage (NCBI taxonomy): Eukaryota > Metazoa > Cnidaria > Anthozoa > Scleractinia > Oculinidae > Oculina > Oculina patagonica. The sequence continues at coordinate 23,691,925 of NC_135769.1, forward strand.
ATCCACCCCGGGGGGAGACTCCTATATGAAACGGACGGGGATGCTCGTCGGAAATTTTGAAAAGAACCCCTAAAAGAGACCAATCTGGGAAGGGCTCAAGCTTTTCTTGACCCCTAAAAGATACCAAAAAACTAAGAATAGAATTTATAGTTGTATATTTCTTCGTGTTTAATCCTAAACGAGACCATTATGGCTAAAAATATTGGCGTTTTGCCCAGAACACCCAAAGCGAGACCAAAAATCCGAAATTTACAACCCTAAGCGAGACGATGAGCATCCCCGTCACTTTCATATGCGAGTCCCCCCCCCCCCCCCCCGGGGTATCCACTCTCTATCCACTGGGTATCTACTCTCTACCCACTGCGTATCCACTCTCTATCCACTGCGTATCCACTCTCTATCCACTGCGTATCCACTCTATATCTACTGCGTATCCACTCTCTATCCACTGCGTATCCACTCTCTACCCACTGCGTTTCCACTCTTTGTCCACTGCGTATCCACTCTCTATCCACTGCGTATCCACTCTCTATCCACTGCGTATCCACTCTCTATCCACTGCATATCCACTCTCTATCCACTGCGTATCCACTCTCTACCCACTGCATATCCACTCTTTGTCCACTGCGTATCCACTCTCTACCCACTGCGTATCCACTCTCTACCCACTGCGTATCAACTCTCTATCCACTGCGTATCGACTGTCTATCCACTGCGTATGCACTCTTTGTCCACTGCGTTTCCACTCTTTGTCCACTGCGTATCCACTCTTTGTCCACTGCGTATCCACTCTCTACCCACTGCGTATCTACTCTCTATACACTGCGTATCCACTCTCTATCCACTGCGTATCCACTCTCTATCCACTGCGTATCCACTCTCTATCCACTGCATATCCACTCTCTATCCACTGCGTATCCACTCTTTGTCCACTGCGTATCCACTCTCTATCCACTGCGTATCCACTCTTTGTCCACTGCGTATCCACTCGCTATCCACTGCGTATCCACTCGCTATCCACTGCGTATACACTCTCTATCCACTGCGTATCCACTCTTTGTCCACTGCGTATCCACTCTCTACCCACTGCGTATCCACTCTCTATCCACTGCATATCCACTCTTTGTCCACTGCGTATCTACTCTCTACCCACTGCGTATCCACTCTCTATCCACTGCGTATCCACTCTTTGTTCACTGCGTATCCACTCTCTACCCACTGCGTATCCACTCTCTACCCACTGCGTATCCACTCTCTACCCACTGCGTATTCACTCTCTACCCACTGCGTATCCACTCTTTGTCCACTGCGTATCCACTCTCTACCCACTGCGTATCCACTCTCTATCCACTGCGTATCCACTCTTTGTCCACTGCGTATCCACTCTCTACCCACTGCGTATCCACTCTCTATCCACTGCGTATCCACTCTTTGTCCACTGCGTATCCACTCTCTACCCACTGAGTATCCACTCTCTATCCACTGCGTATCCACTCTCTATCCACTGCGTATCCACTCTTTGTCCACTGCGTATCCACTCTCTACCCACTGCGTATCCACTCTCTACCCACTGCGTATCCACTCTCTACCCACTGCGTATCCACTCTCTATCCACTGCGTATCCACTCTCTATCCACTGCGTATCCACTCTCTACCCACTGCGTGTCCACTCTCTATTCACTGCGTATCCACTCTCTACCCACTGCGTATCCACTCTCTACCCACTGCGTGTCCACTCTCTATTCACTGCGTATCCACTCTTTGTCCACTGCGTATCCACTATCTACCCACTGCGTATCCACTCTCTACCCACTGCGTATCCACTCTCTATCCACTGCGTATCCACTCTCTATCCACTGCGTATGCACTCTCTATCCACTGCGTATCCACTCTCTACCCACTGCGTATCCACTCTCTACCCACTGCGTATCCACTCTCTATCCACTGCGTATTCACTCTCTATCCACTGCGTATCCACTCTCTATCCACTGCGTATCCACTCTCTATCCACTGCGTATGCACTCTCTATCCACTGCGTATCCACACTCTATCCACTACGTATCCACTCTCTACCCATTGCGTATCCAATCTCTATCCACTGCCTATCCACTCTTTATCTACTGCGTATCCACTCTCTATCCACTGCGTATCCACTCTCTATCCACTGCGTAACCACTCTCTATTTACTGCGTATCCACTCTCTATCCACTGCGTATCCACTCTCTACCCATTGCGTATCCACTCTCTATCCACTGCCTATGCACTCTTTATTTACTGCGTACCCACTCTCTATCCACTGCGTATCCACTGCATATCCATTACGTATCCACTGTATCCACTGCGTATCCACTGCGCATCCAATCCGTATCCACTGTGCATCCAATGCATATCTTCTGCGTATCCACCTATCCACTGCGTTTTATATTTGGATTTTCGGATTTATAAGTTTATATACAAAGGTCATGAAATTTAGGTAGCAACGTTTGAAATTGAGGGAGCAATTTTTTGGATTTTTGGCAATTTTTTAGCAACTCTTTGGCGTTTCAGTGAGCAACTTTCCATCATTTCACGCGCATTATCGGAACAGGCAATAGATACCAATCTCCACCGATCGAGGTAGTCCAGTTTCTGAACTCTCTCTTCCGCGCGCCCTTTATAGGGACTGGACTAGGGAAGAGGTTGTTGGGGCCCCAAACAAGTCGAGAATTACGAACAAGAAGCTCTGAAAGCTTTCAGCTGCGCTGTGACATGTCAAATCCAATTTTGTTTCATGTTGTTTCGTTTTCTCAGAAACTTAACGGTATTGTTTTCGATTCGATGTGAACTATTAGCACAGTGGGGGCTACTATCCAATCAAAAGAAGCAAAAGCTCGAAAAGACATCAGTTACTTCTGGGCAGACGCTTAATTCTGTGTACATCACAAATTAAGGTTCCTCACAGAAATTCACACTGACATGGCATATTAAGTAATAGGTATTAATAATTAAAATGATAACCCATCAGTGATTCATGAACATCAAAGTCTCATTCGTCAAAGGCGTAAATGTAAAAAGTATGTACTACTTGGTTACATTTAACGTATTATTTAAAGCTATCAATGGTATATTGCAATTCCTGCGTTTTGATTGGTTAACAGGCAAGTAAAGTAGCCGATACGCGTCAATAAAAACAGCTGAGGAGCTCAAATATTGCAGTTTTTTGGGCGTTTTTAATAAAACAATGATTCCACCCGCGCTTGTTGGATATGGGATTGTTGTAGCCAACGAGGCGCGTCATATCATAAACTGCTCATATCTAACGCGCGCTCGTGGAATAATTGTTAAATATAATATTGTCCAATAATGTTCGTCGAGAAAGATCTCGAATCATTAAAAAGTTACGGAATCAAGAGGATGTTTACTACAAGCTCTAGTAAACAACCAGACTCTACAGTTTTAACGTTTTGCCACTTACGAGAGCCCATTATTGTAATCATTTCACTGCTTTGGATTATCTCTTCCCTTTCGCGTTCCTCATCTAATCCGCCAATCCACCGATCCACTTCCAGTTTTTGCGATGCTTCGCCATTTGCACTCGTATCTTCGCGCTAGTTTTTTGCAGTAAGAGGAAAGGCCCTGGGAATGAAGATTCCACTTCTTACTTCGTATATTTGTAACGAAATGGACATTGATTATGGAAGCGGGCATGAAATCAGCTCATAAAATATTTACTCTGTTTGGCTCTGTTTAAACCGCAATAAAGGAATTTCATCCAATGTTTGACTTCAGTCATGCTTACACATAAATTAAATTTCATAAAAAGCGATATCAAGCATCAAAATGAAAATTAAATAATTCCAGAACGTGAAGTCGAACTGTGAATCGTGAAATGAGCAGCGATATTCGAGCATTCCTTCCCAGGCCCCAGTATGTTTGTCATGATTGTAGAAATGGCGTTGACGGCGGTGTCGTACGGTTTGCACATTTATTTCACAGTTTTACTCGTTTTCCTGGGCGTTTTGATGTTTATCCTCTACCGTTTGCTTCGTTTTGCTCGTCCAACGCCGTACACAGTAAAATGCTTCCTTCGAAGAGGCGCTCCGGCGAGAAATTCTCCTATAATCATAGCTCACAGAGGCGGTGGAATAGAAGCTCCAGAAAACACGCTTGCAGCATTCAAATTAGCGAAGGAAAATGGGGCATTGGGTGTTGAATTTGACTTGGACTTCACTAAAGATGGCGTGCCGGTAATAATTCATGACGCAACCGTGGACCGCACAACAGATGGACACGGAAAAGTCTGTGACTTTACTTATGAGGAGATCAGGCGGCTAAACGCTTCTGCAAAACACCCTCTTGGGTAAGGCGAAACTTTTTTATTTCCACAACTGGTGAAGGCCTAATTTCTTTATTACATAATCAAGCAGTGAGGTGATTATGATTTGATTATGCAGACTTCTTTGTTTGACTTGTCACACAATCCCTTAGATTGCGTGACAAAATATGTAAGCTACCTTATTACATGAAATTTTCGCGACACTTTAATTTCGCGAATTTCGCGATTCTAAAGAAAACCGCGAAATTAAAGTGACGCGAACAATAAGTGTCGCGAACATAACATGACGCGAATATTAAGTGACTCGCCTGTCAGTAATCAATGTAAATGGATGTTGTCGTCAATTGACTCACTTGTAGACATTGTGAGAACTGCTCTGTTGTTGCTATTGCCGATATTAAGTCCCCCCCTGCGTTTTTGTTAATTTTGACGTTATTGTTCCTTCGATGAAGTCATTTTATATAATTCAAAGGCATGTCAAAATATATTGCCAAGAAAATGTAAATTGTGTCTCAATCAAAAACGCGAAATTAAAGTGATTCAAAATACAAAATTTTCGCAAAATCGCGAAATTTAAGTGTCGCGAAATATGTGCACCTCAAAATCGCGAAATTAACGTGTCGCGAAAATTTCATGTAATAAGGTAATATACAGTCAGGGAAACAAGTGCCAGTTGATGGAGACACCACTTCTCCAAGTAGTGACGAAGCCCACGGTTTTTGTCCTAGAAGTTGCTAAGCAACATGGCATATTTGTTTGTGCTGGTCATTGCTTTTAGACCAATCATCAGGGTTCAAAATAACGGCCGGTCAACGGACAATGTCCGGCCAAGATGACAATTTGTCCGGACAAAGCTTGAACAGTTTGCCGGTCATTTCGACCGGTCACCTACATGCAGTGGCTTTAAAAAATAATAGTAACTGATGACCACAAGGGCATTAAAAAGCGATCTATTCATAAAAATTGCAGCCAAAAACAGTGAAGAAATAGCGGGGGTTTTTATGCCACGCAAACAGACTATCTAACGAACAGCAGAAATGAGTGGTAGTTTAAAAGTGCTATTTTCAATATTTTGACCGGTCAGAAACGACACATGACCAAGCTAAAATCTGTCTGGCCGGACAACATGACCGGCAACTGTCCGAAAATTATTTTGAGCCCTGATCATGAATGCTCGTGCTAGAATTTGATTGGATACATTGATTCAGAAACTCTTCGAGAGCTTCAATGAAGATTTTACAAAACTGGCACCTATTCACCCATCTGTATACCGGTAGGCCAAGATGGTACAAGTTTTGTAACTACAGTAGAATCCCAATTTCTTAAACCCATTTTTGTTTCCTTTGGATAATGCTTCTCTGTAAATATTTTATGCCTGATTTCTCAAACCTCGTAGAAGTCAGGATTCTACTGTTTGGTTGCATGCAGCCCTGGGTATGCAGCATGCCTATGACACAAATAAGGTAGTTAAGGTAGTTCTAGTGAACTGTCAGTAGGAGTGGACAAAAATGCCAGAAAGTAGCTGCAGTGGACTACAAATCCCAGACAAAATTCTTGGAAACATGGAAATGTCCATTAATTTCCCTCCCCCCCCTTTCCAATGTTGTAAAGAATAAAAACTCCCACTGTCTATCTTGCAACAATTTTAAAGGGGAGAAGGGGGTCTCTATTTCATGGCATTCGTGATGAGTCACCTCATTTTTGTTAATTGAGGTGTTCCAAGTACTTTTGTCTGGGATTGTAGCTTTGCTTTATACTGTGACAGTCAGAGTAAACTGCTGGACTGCTAAGCCAATTTGGCTTGCTATAAGTGTAGCATCTATGCTAGTCATTTCCACAAAGCCTCTAGAAAAAAAAATACGAGTTTTTAAAATTTGTTTGGGCTATATCAATTCTATCTTATGTAAATGTATATTTTACAGGGAGAAGTTTCCAGATGAGCGTATCCCATGCCTTGAAGAGGTAGTAGATCTATGCGTCAGCCATGGTTTGCAGATGTACATTGATGTCAAAGCAAAAACACAAGCTGGAAGAGTAAGCTATTAAATTGCTCAGCTCACAAATTATTAATTTTTCTTCAATGAAATACTGACAAACCCTTCTGTACATGCACCGCACTTTTACAGTCAAATGTCTATTGAGCCGTCACCCTCAGTTTTAAATATCTAAATGACCACTTAGTATAATAGATAGAGGTCTCCTAAAATTTACTGTGTGATATGACAAAAATTATTCTCAAACTCATTAATAGTTCATGTAGTTAAAACAATGAATATCTTAACCGCAACATTGGTTTGGATACGCAATCTATAAAGTAAGCATAGATTTTACAATTTTACTTCTCTGTTTACACCTTGCTTTTTGTTTTGATTGAGAAGACATATCAAATACTGGAGACAGTGTTTCATAGGCTATCCAAACACCTCAAATTTCTTAAAAAAATACTTGGCTGCGCCTCGTCTTTACAACTCTCTTCTCGGTGTTTGGATATCCTGATGAATTACTGCCTCTCGTGTTTGATATATTACTTTAACTTTAATGCTTGGAAATACACCTCACATGTGCATGCTTCTATTTTGCCCCCAGAACCCCTAGAAGGGAAGAAAGCAGTGGTTCTTTCTTTTAATAATATCACCCCCCCCCCCCCCCAATATAGACACTTTGGTTTGTCCCTTGATCATCATCTGCCTCCTTATTTTTTCTCTGGGAGATTAGGGCCTTCTGTCCTTAGATAGATGACTTTATTTATACACGGTAATTCCACTCAGATTACAAGCAACAATCTATCATTCCAAAATGTCTTTAGTGTGTTACTGCATATTATTTTGCCAATTCTGCACTCAAGGTCACTTATTTACCTTTTCACCTTCCTTATTTTCTTTTCACCGTTTTTTCTAGGCTGCAGAAGTCCTCAAAAATATATTTGCTAGTCATCAGTTGTATGATAAAGCCATGGTTTGCTCATTCTATCCAAATGTAATTTTCCAGGTGAGAAGATGTGTGATAAAAAAGATACATGATTTACATTATAATTCTGTCTGTGTACTCACAAGCATCCCAAGGTCACAATACTGTCTAAGTGAATAAATCAGTGAGACTAATACCAGTACTATAGTTATTAGGTATTATTACTCCTGAACATAACTGATCCATTACTGGTATTGCATTACACTGTTGGTCAATGAGAATATAATATATATGAGGCTCTGCATCATTCCTTTGTGGGAAATGTTGCTACATTACAATTGTTATATATGAAATGATGATATACAGTAAACTCTCTCCCAAATGGACACCTTCAAAACCAGATCCAACTGTCCGTCTTAGAGAGGTGTCCGTCTTATAGGGAGTTTGGTTACAGTAAAATGACTGAAAAGGGGCAGGGACAGGACCAACACCAAGTGTCTGTCTTATAGGGAGTTTAGTTACAGTAAAACTAGCGGTAACCACAGGTTAGAAAGTGCGGGCCTAGATAGACTGCAAAAGTTGTATATGTCTTGTAAGGGGCTTGGAAGGAGAGGTTTTGGGCAATGAGGAGTGGAGGTACTCGAGCGAGTTTGCACACTTTTGAGATTTGACCAGAAACAGGATCCAAGTATATATTTTGCAAACACTAAACTGGCAAAATATTTAAACGGAGCAGTTGCAAGCAGCTGCAATTTTCAAGACGTCCCCAGGTTCGATCCATGGTTAATGAAGATTATTAAAAGAGGATTGTTTTTATGAATATCAAACAACGTGCAGTTTAAAGATATTTTCACACGATGTAAAGAGCAAACATTAGCGTGAGATTTCCCGTGTATAAGCGCAGTTATGCCAACACAAACTTATTTTACCCTACGCTATACGCTTTTGAAAATTCGATAAAAATGATGTACTTTCCTTCTTTTAAAAAAAGTGATCGCTCCTCGTCGCACACAATGAACACACTCAGCACACACGTGAAAGTATTCATTATGACTCGATGGCTTATCTCAGAACATTTCACACGCTCAACTTTCCACAAAACGAACTTTCATCCCGTTCGATAGCCAAACGTTATTTAGACGTGAATCTGTGCACAAAGAAACCTTCAAGTACGGCTGTAGTCTGTTCCAACGATTTCTTTGCTTTGAGCAGACAATATTTCCATTTTGTTCGAACCCCGAACACAAGGTGAACACAAGCGAATGATCTCCCATTGTGTTACATGAGCAAAACAATCGTTCTACAAAATCCAGGAGGAAAAGTTTGCTTCAATTTAACCAAAGTTCAACAAAATATCCTCTGTTTTAATGCGTTGCATTCGTAAACATTGAGGCAATGGGCAACCTTTGTGCCAGCTTCATTGCAATAAAGGCTCCGATTTCACATGATAAACTATTCTAGTCATTCTTGGTGGATCTGGAGGAACAAAACTGTTAACTTCCGATTGGGGCACGGTACGCGTTACTGTGATTGACACATTTTTCGCATTCTGATCGTTCTTCGTGGAAGAACAAATTTTCAACTTCCGGTTCTGAGCTGCTATATAATAAACGTGGCATGCACGTGTGGTACATAATCCCCTTGTCACTGTCAAGATTAGGGTTGCGGGCCTCTCTTGGGCCTGCAATGACTGAAAAGGGGCAGGGACAGGACCAACACCAGGTGTCCGTCTTATTGAGGTGTCTGTCTTATAGAGGTGTCCGTTAAGACAAGTTGACTGTATTATAATTTGGTTTCATGTTGTGTTTTGTATCAAACATGAGAGAGAGTGTGTTTCATCACATTTCCAAGCATTGAGAAGACTGTTGAAAATATGACTCGCAGCAAAGTATTTTTGGCAAACTTCAAGGGCCGTATTTGGAAATGTGATGAAACACTCTCTCTAGTGTTTTAGTCAAAACCGAATAACAGAGAAGTTGGAGGAATAAAATTTGTAAAAATGTCCATGCTTTTTGCAACTATCAGGTACGGCGAGCTGATCCAAATATTCTCACTGCCCTGACATGGCGGAAAATGGTTATAGCTGCCACAGACTATTGTGGTCCATCTAGATTCAAAGAATGGTGGAAGCAGCTTTTGGCTCCATTGTTGGACAGAATATGGGAACTGCATCTTCACTCATGGGTGTATGACTTCCTAGGAGTTTCTGTAGTTCTTTCTCATACAGCTCATTTCTCAAGGTATTTTTTTCATCCTGTCATTAGTAAGGAGTTAAGCAACCTGTGATTTTATTTACTCTAAGAATGCAAAAGGCTTACTGAGCCTAACTGAAGGTTAGGATTTAAGAGACAAGCCATCCAGTTGGGAGATATGGTGGCTTATTAAATCAGTGGCAGATTATTTTGGTAAAAGGCAAGTGACATTTTAAATGCATGACTCCCCCCACTAATTTTTTTTTGGTTTGGGTGTACATGAATGGAAAAGGGCCCTCCTCTCTGCATTGAGCAGCCTGGGTTTGTTATGTTTTTGGGTGAGGCACTTTACTCTCACAGTGCCTCTCTCCACCAAGGGGTAATTAATGGGTACCGGCGATCTGTTATGGAAAACTGACAAGATGTTGGGGGCTAACACATGATGGACAGCATCCTAGACAGGATGGAAAGGGAGGGTAGCAACGCTCCTAGTTGCTTCATGCTAAAGCTAAGCTTTGGCAGCGCAGGCCATTTGGCTCAAATATGACTTCAATTTTAAATTATATTATTTTGCTCCAGAAAATATCCAGATCTTCAGATCAAATACTGTTAAAACAATAGAAAAAGAGAAAAACATTCAGGACAATAATTATATCACTAAAGGAATGTGCTTAGTACATTGTGACAAGAGTGATGCAGCAGTTTTATACTGTTTTTGGATACAATTTTGTTACTGAAATATTAAATCATTTTACTTTGTCCAGTCTACTTCTTTAAAATGGAGATCACTGTAAGGAGAACACTTCTGTAGGGTAGACATAATTGGCTGGCTGTTCCAGGTCGAATTTGTACTTGTTTGTCTGTAACTGAAGTCTCAAGGCAGACCCCTCTTTATGGCAGATCTACAGCTAGAACTCATCGAGAGGGTTTTTGTCCTTCTTAGAGAAAGTAGAACGGAATCTGTCACTTTATGTATTTGCAATGTTGCAATTTTCTCTTCTTTAGAGACTACCTAAAGGAATGGCAAGACAAGGGGTTGAGTGTAGTTTTATGGACAGTCAACCATGCTGCCGAGAAGGACTACTTTTCTGGAGTACTTAGGTGTCCTATCATGACAGATTGTGTGAGAGGAGATTCGCAGCAGAACACACCATAAGTACCTGATTTTTAGAAACTTTTAGCTAATATTTTGTAGGTTTGGTCAACGGGAAATGAACAGAAATTGGTTGAAGTTATTTCAGGCATGTTAATATGATATGTTTTTACATTATTAGATATTGGGACCTATATTAGGAAATTGTGTTATGCATACAATGCAATGGCTATTTGGGTTCACTTATTTAATAAATTGTGAGTAAGCAGAAGAGATAAAAGATTTAGAGGGAATTGAACAATCTTATTGAATTTTGCATGAATTCAAGTGTTCTTGGTGTGACAATATTTGTGTATTTTACACAACGTGTTGTTCAACCATTTGGCATATAGCCCAGATGTAAGCATGTTCCTTGTTAGATTTTCAGAAAACTAAATTAACTTCTGAGTTCTGTGGTTCTCTGAGTTTAAGTCCTATTTCGCTGTCTGTTTAATTTGCTGCCACCCAGCCATATCAATTGTTTGACTTGGGTTGGTGTGTATAAAAAATGTCTTATAGACACACCAGTGTTTAAAATTTATTTAATTTGTGAATTATTAAGAAAGCAAATGTTAATTATGCAGCATGAATTTAGTAGTATCAAAGTACATTAGCCCATGTCAATTCCGAGTTCTTGTGCGTTTGAGGACTGGTACTTAAAGCTAATTCAGTGTACATTTTTGGTATGCTTTGGCAAGTTTGGAGTCATGGTTTGTATCAAACAGTATTGGACATGAGTGAAACGTTTTGTTTCTTTTTTTTTTTTTAGTCAAGCTTAAAACCCATGGTAAGACCAAAAAGGTCTGACATGCCACTGAAGTGTACCAAAAAGGTACCATTAGGTATTTACTGTGCCCAAAAGGCATCTGATTGGCTAATTATTGTGAATCAGGGTACAGAAGCAAACCACAGTGTGAGAGATGCAGTGGCCTAATAGTTAGTGTGGCAGACTCAGGCCTGAGCAGTCCAGGTTCGATTCCTGGGCAGGATCATTGTGTTGTGTTCTTAGACAAGACACTTTGCTTCCATTGTGTCTCTCCTCAATCCACCCAGGGGAACTGGTGAATTAGGACAATCTGACAAAATTACATCCAGGGGGAGGGGAGGGGGTAGCAATAGTCAAGCAAAGCCCCCGTAGTGGGTCACTTTTGGCTTGGATACGGACTTTGCTTTTAGTTAAGAGTTCACTTCACACTTTGGATTAAATACAGGCTCACTTTATGTTGAATACAAAGGCAGGGCCGTATCTAGTGGGGGGGGGGGGCAGAGGGGGCCCCCGCCAGGAAAACTAAAAAACTAAGAAAACTAAAGAAAAAAACTGAACTAAAAAAGAAAAAAACAGTTGCTCCTGCCCGGAAAACTTGCCCCGCAGACAAAAAATCCTAGGCACGGCCCTGAATGACTGCGATGATAGTGGCGAGGCAAACTCTTTTGTGAAAAAATTGTTTGTTATCAGTGGCTCCCTAACGTATCTTGTTCCCTTGTGGTATTCATACTAGTATGTTTTATTTTGCAACAGTCCTCTCTCGTGCGAAAACTTGGAAAGGGGTTATTCATTCCTGAACAAAGCGTGTGCTTTTAGAACAACAAACACATTTGTTCAGCTTAGCTAAACTAAACCAAACCATTAATAAAAGATAAGCGTGTAAGTAAGAAAACAAATACTGAGCTCAAAAATGGCAACTTGCGTTTTGTTTCAAAAATTTGTGTGCAATGGCTTATGCTATGTGCCAAGCACCTTGCGTTCTACTGGTAATATAATATGGGGATTTTTTTAAGAGAATGATATTTAATGCAATATTTAATATTTGATAGTTTTTTACGTTAAATGAAAACTAATATAAAAGTAATGTTTCAATAAACAAATGATTGATATAACTCTGTGTAGCCTGCGTGAAGCAAATGTTTTTGAACTGTCAGATAACAAAACAAATCTTACGTAAATCTTTTAACAATTTGAAGAAACACCATTTCACCTGTGAAAGCGCAAGCTACCATTCACGATTGATTTTGGTGTTGGAACCTGATTGGCTGAGATGACTTCTTTCTGATTGGTTCGAGTTTAAAATCACGTGATCTTTGAACCCTTTGTATAGCTCAGTGATTGCAAGTTTTAGTCCATTGACAAAGAGAGTGGCCGCGATGACGAGTTTGTTATGAGCTAGAACCGCTATGTGGGAGGCGCTCGGCTCCGAGTCCAACGGCCCGGGTTCGAGACCTGGCCGGGGCGCTGCGTTGTGTTCTTGGGCAAGACACTTTACTCTCACAGTGCCTCTCTCCACCCAGGTGTATAAATGGGTACCGGCGAACTTACTGCTGGGGGGGGGGGGGGAGTAACTCTGCGATGGACTAGCATCCCATCCAGGGGGGAGTAGCAATTAGTCACTTAATGCTACAGAAACCGGGATAAGCTCCGGCTGTATTGGCCACTCAGGCTCGGACACAGACTTTACCTTAATACCGCTATGTATATCCGTTTTAGATAAAAATTGTCTTAATTGGAAGCTATTTTTGATAGAATCTGCAACAATAATTAACGACAAAATAAACGTTGTCGTTTAACACACATCGTCATAATATCAAACCTTAAGTAATCACATCTCGCAAGTTAAGGAAAATGCAATCAACCAATCAAAACACGAAACAAAAACTTGCAATCGGCGTAAAACGCGGGAAAACGCAGTAAACGCGTCGTGAAATGGTTTTGTTTTCTGATTGGTTGAAAAACAGCGTGTCTGCTTTGATTGGTTAAAGCACTTTGCTCCAGTGTTTTGAACCCTTAGTAAAGTTCAGCAAGTAAAAAACCTAAACAATCACATAGTTTATTTCGACAGCTAATCAGAAACCACTGTAAAGATGAAGAAAAAGACGTGCAAGCTTTTATTTTCCATTGTGACACAGTACCTGCTAAATATTCGCATAATTTTTCTAAAAATTAAGAAAATTTTATCCGTTTTTTAACCTTTCTATTATAAAAAACAAGTTTGTGTTGGGAAAAGCCTCTATTGCAAACTGAAGGAAAGAAACTGCGGATGAAAATTTACCAGATCCCAGCAACGTTGAATACAAAAGAGATTGAATAACAAAGTCCTAACCATATTGTGCCTACTATAACATTTTTACAAATAATCCCCATGTTCTTAGGAAAAACGTACGTATTAAAAAACAAAGTCTGATGAAAGAGAACGTAGGAGACAGCGACATAAATCGCGGTCGCTAACATGAAGTTCAACATGGGATATTTTGGGATGTAAATCAGGAGCTTCTGTGCATCGCCGATCATGTATATATGAATTTGGGAGAGATAAGTCTCCAGGGTAACCTTGCCAAGCCAGCTGAAGAGACCAAGATAATGGGAACGAAGAATAGGATGCATGTTTCTGAACCACAAGTAAATCAGAATTACAATCCATGACGTGAATGGATGTATAACCATGTAAAATTGTCTTTCTTGCATTAAGATGAAATGGAACCAAATTACGAGTACGCCAAACAACGCTACAGTGATCCAGACTTTGAGAAGCAGAGCTACTTGGTCTGCTCGACGGTTGTCGTGTTTTTTATCCAGGTAGTTAAGGAACCGTTCGATGTACGGGTAGTTATATGCACACAGCATTCCCACCCAAGTAGCGCAGTGGTCGAGCCTGGAAGAGAAAAGACTGAATTAGTGAAAGTAATCTCTTCTTTTCATTGTCCTTAAACCTTTGGACATACAAGGCTGTGGGATAAGTGTTGCTATGACATTGATCGTAGCATAATGGTCCTTTCCACTTTTTAAGTACAAAAAGAACAAAAGAACAATTGAGGATGCAACTAACTTGCTTTGACCGCCCACGACGAATCAATCATTTGGTGGGAAGGGTAGGTAAGGTGAAATAAAAACTGGACTTGATAGCAGCAGCCGTGGGTGCCTATACTAAGATAATATCCAATCTCGCCAACCTCTGTGCGCTAGACTACGAGTCTGTTTTCTATGAGCAAATAACCAACTCGAGGCGAGTTGACTATATCGCTCAGCTCATAGAAAACGAGGGCAAGTAGGTGGTATTTTTAAGCCAAAACTCAAGAATAATTAAGCCTTCTAAGGCTACGTTTACACGGACACGGTTATCAATCGACACGGTTTCATGACTTCGAAACTGCATCGAAAACGACACGGTTTCGAAGTGTTTACACGGAGCCTATTTAACGATTTTCCGACTGTTTTCGATTGTGACTGTATAAGCAAGCGCTGCTCTCTATGCTTGTTTCACCATGTTTACCCTTCGCAAGCCATCCAGTTCGTGCCAAAATACATGACCGTTTTCAAATCGATGCGGTTTCGCCGTTTTTGACCGTTTACACGCGAAGATCGTTGAAAACGCTGTCAAAAGGGAGCGTTTCAAAACGACCCGGTTACAGTAGTGGTCTCGATCGGTGCCGTGTAAACAAAAGGCGTAACCGCACCGCTTTCGATGCGGTTACAAATGAAACCGTGTCCGTGTAAACAGTGCCTAAGGGCAACGCGCACGCGATTGTGTTCAATCAACAAACTTACAACGATGAGGTGATGGGTATTTCCCTTTGAAGGACCCCCCTATGTAGATGTAAATTAGGAAACCAATCAGATTCATGATTAATGTCTGTGTAGATATGAGGTCACAATTTATCGCAATCGCGTTGAAGAGTAATTAATTGACAACAATAAAAATCTAGGCACGATTTCCGCCGCCTTCTTGAGTCCGGTCTCTGTTCTCCCCCGAGAATGATGACCGCGGGCTCATTTTCCAGAAAAGTGGCTGGAAAACGAGCCTAATAGAAATCAAGCGTTTAACAATTCTCGCTATCACGCGCAAACCAAATTCAGCAATTGTTAATTATGAAAAAAGATATTTCAGTGGTTACACTAGAACTAAAAACACGATCATCTAAACCTACTTACGTAGAACGGTACACCCAATATCTCAAGTTTCCTTTGACGTTTAATATAAACTGGAAAGGCCAGAACACTTTGTATGAAGCACCAGGAATATCGAATATTAACGTGTTTATCACCAAATAAATTACAAATTTAGCTGCCATGAAATAGCGATTCTGTAAAAAGAAGAAAGAATGTATTTAGTTCTAGTGGTGGTAGCGTACGCAGAAATAATATGCTGCCAACTTTGAAATATCAAGTAAATTCACCCGCACACTCTTTCACACTTTCACTAGCAAGGGAACAGTTAGAAGATTAACCTGCGATCAAGTGTTCTTCCTCCCCGCCGCGAAAGAAGCGAAAGAGAACGCCTCATCGCAGGTTATTAGAAGATATATTGAAGTGCGTCAAAACGCAATCTCACTTTACCATTCGTGTTTTTATTATATTGGCAAACTCGCACAAAATACAACAGGGGAGTTCAACAACTCCCCATTACGGACCTCGCGCTAGTTCAGTAACATCTATATAAAGGCACTTTGTAGAAATGTTACGCGTTACAGGAACGGAGTACCGCGTTCTCTTCTCGAGAAGGAACGAGACTAGACCACTGGTTTCTCTTTGCGGAAATAAAACTAAAAGGCTGTTTTTTAAAGGAAAAATCAGCAATTGTTGCACACTAGGCTACCATTTAGTCAGCATACGGCCTTAACGATCTTTGTCAATCAAGCCAGGCTCCCGAGTATGGTGTGAGGGTGTAGTGCGAGAGCGCAGTTTAAAACGAGAAAAACTCGTCCAGCGCGTGGCGTTTGGGGCTGGGCATCATCCCAATCAAAATGCGTTCTGGTCGCTCTGCTCGCCCTTGATCCCACTCGGGAGCCTTTTCACAGACTATCAAAGTCTAGGCTAACTATATGACACTAATTTCGAATTATATAATCATTAAACTTACATCATTGTATCTCTTGAACACCGCCATCATGGCATAGACTGTAATGAACCAATATGTGTGCATAGCACACACGTAATAACGGACAAACTCGTGATTGGTGACTGCCATTACCATGATCACCAAAAAGTTGAGACGAAACATCATCCTTAATAAGCGGAACAGTGAGTAGTCTTTCTTTATCCAAAAATACGAAAAATTACCTTGAGACAGAAAAAAGGCATTAGTTACAACATCGCACTTCTGAACTCATAGGACCTATTAGGGGAATAAGTACCAGTTGATGCGGAGTGGTGATAACAGACTGAGGCCGCGGAGGCTTTCGTTCTGAAGTTGCTAAGCAACATGACGTATGCTAAATGCGTCATGTTGGCGTGACAACTGTCGGAGTATTAGCGAGTGCTTGTGCTATTCTCTGATTAGATATTAAATAAGCATCGGAAACGCTTCGTAAACTGGAACAACATAGTCAGCAACCCAGACCTCTGTTCCATTCCGCATGAATGGTTTTTGCGGTGTACCAAATAATGTTCGCGCAGCCCAATTCTCAATGAAGAGAGAATGGACTAATCAAGATGAAATAATCTTCAGTCCGAAGGAAGCTTATAAATATAATTGTTTAGCGATGGGAACAAATACAAGGAGAATATAATTAGTTATAGAGGTGAATGGATGGCTAAGATTGCACGAGGAGAAGACTTGGGGGCGAATATTTACACAGGTAATAAGCTCTCTCGCAAATGCGTATAATCGTGTCAAAAGACGTTTAACACCATTTTGTTCCTTACCAAACCCTGTCATCCACACATAGGCACCAATGTAGCATCTGATGGAATTGAACACTTCTTGAGCATCAAAATAATGATACCACACAAACTGTACCTACAATCATGATTAGTTTAAAAAAACGAGAAATCATTTCAGAATCAATTAGAAAGAACGATAGATAGTGCAAGAGTGCGTAGGAAAAGGGTTTTTTGCTTATGTTACACAAAGTTCTATTTTAACACATATTTTGATCAGAAACGGCCCAAGATTAGAAATCGACAGAAACGAATTAGAATCGTCAAGAAAGCTTTGCAATAGAACAAACCTGCTCCTAATCTGATTGTTTCTTTCAAAACCTACATTGGATTCTACATCAATTTTGTCTGTAATGTGGTGTCCATTCTATACATACTGAATTTGGCGAGCTAAGATCTTTTCGCGAACAAGAGAGTTTTATTTTCATTATTACACTAACCTGCATCCATCCTTTCCATTCTTCAGTCTGATCTCTGTTCACTAGTTTCTCAGGCGTTTTACGAATGGTGTAAACGAAGGCTACGATCACCAGCAGAGCGAACAAAAACACAAACATGTCTCTGGAGTACTGCTTATGTGTCTTTGGCCTGTGGAAATTTATCAGAATTAGAGCTTTCTCATCTTATCTTTGCCCAAGAAAACTTTCAATGGACCTCAACGCTTTGAAATTCTACAGATATTTTCGCGCGATTTGTGGAATGCCGCGAACTGTAAGAATTCTTAAAGTAAGAAATTGTTAGCCTGCGAATACAGTTGTGATTGCAACTCCGACCCCTTGCTGCCCCTGGGGGAGATTCTACTCCGAGCGCAATAAGAGGTCGAAGACGGGACGGCGTATGGTCGTCGTCATCGCTTACAGTTGTTTTGCAGCTTCGATGTCCACGTAGGATACTTTCATGAAAAGGACGGGAACAGGTATGGCGCCTCGCAAGTATTTTTTAATCGTAAGATTTCGTTAACGGTCGAACGTGACAAATGGCAATCTAGACCCTGACCAATCAGGCATGAAAAACGGTATCTTTTAGCGGTCAAAAGAGCTTGAGCCACTCTTCAGATTTGTCTCCTTTAGGGGTTTAATTCAAATTTTTCCACGAGCATCCCCGTCGCATTTATTTGGGAGTTCCCCCTCCCACCCCACGGAGAGGGACAAGAGTGGGGCAAGAGGTTTTTTCAACTCCATTAACGCAGGGTTAAACGAGCACGTTAAAACTTTATAAAAACGCACGGGAGTCGATGATCTTCACTGACCAGGTTCGTCGGTGTTTAACCCCCGCTTTGCATCTTACATCATTTCATTCGAACTCCCAGACCCTTTGGTCTTATTGTTGAGCGAAGTCACTAGGAACGACACTGTGTCAATACTATACATCTCCTGTTCAATAAAATCCTTACCATATATGTTGATAGTCGCATAGCCAGAAGTACAGCATAATGGCGCCAAAGAGGACAGCTTTGTTTAAAAATTCTTCAAATGATGGTTGGTCTGGATCTGTTTCTAGAAGTTTATCAAACAATCCTCTAGTTCCACTGCTTTCCTCTGTTGCATCTCCTCGGCCAAATCGTGATACCGAGGCTGTAATGAAAATTAAAACAGCGATTTACGAGTGAAACAAGCGAACAGACCGATAATGACATTAAAAGAAATATGGTGGTCCTGTTCTTGGGTTCTTTAAAACTTCGCTTACAAAACGTTTTTTCATTTTCTCAACACGCAAAGGATTATTTCACAATAGACCTGCAAGAGCACTAAAATCTAAAATGAAGGGTGTGTTGACAGTTAATTTTGTTGTTATGGTAACCAGGTGATCTATTTATGAAAACGATTGGACATACAAGTGTGCTGTTGTTCTTAATTCGTCTGTTACCATGTTAAAGGGACTGTGTCACGAATTTTTGCCAAATTAAGGCATGGGAAAATGACCTTCACGTTTAGTGAAATATAAAAATAACCTCCTAAAACAGTGAAGGAACATTTCGATAGCACAGTAAATACAAAAGAAGGTACGGATGGCCAGAAATGACGAAGATTGAAACGGATTGCGATATGGGTTTTTGAAAAATGGACCGGCGGAACAGTTTTCAAAGTTAATCTCGTTTGCTTGTAACTTTAAATTTTATCGCCCGGGAGACAAATAAAGCTATGGTTGGATACAATGAAGCTATGGTTTTGTCATTTAGATACATAGAAGTAATATTCCTTTGCAAACATTAGGATTCATAGCGAGTATTTGGCAAAACTAAATAAAATAAACTTCAATCAGCCGTGACACAGTCCCTTTAACATCATCAAATAAACGGTGGTGCTGAGTACAATCAGATAAGTCCTCTCAATCTAGCGTCCTACGATTACGTGACGAGCCAAAAGAACGTCTGCGTAGGAGGCTATCTAAACCGTCTTCTCGCTTTTTATCTTGTGTAACCATGGTAACAGTTTACACAAGAAATTTGTCCAGCATATAAAGTTCCGTAACAGAGAGATTTAGAAAACGATTTTATAATGAAATTAAACGCTAAAATATTGTTAAAATTCATTTTAAAACTTTAAAAACTTTAAAAAAGTAGACGTTTCGGCGCTACTCTACGCCAACAAGAAAAGAAGGAAGTTAAAATAAGAAATATATACGTGAAAAAAAAAATAGTTGTGTGTCCATTGGAAATACGTAAAGTAAAAAAGGAAAAAAAAGCAAAAAATAGGGAAGTGAGAAATTGGCGCGGAAGAGTCACCTGGTGTTAGGGAAGGAAATGTCCCGAGAACAGATCTCGAGGCAGTCAACTTGCTTCTGCATTTCTTTACACTTTGAAAAGGTGATTTCTTTGCTGCTTGCTGCCATGTGTGCCTCAAGGTGTGTACCGACGGTAACGGTGCTCACTAATGCGTTGATGTAGGTGTCGGGCAGTAAACCCGACATAATTTGCATCGCACAAATCACATTGAAACAAGTAAACAACGCATTGTGTGTTCACGATCGGGGGCTTGTTTTCCTTTACGCACAAAATTCCGGTGGCAGAAATCAAGAGGCTGAAGTATTCTTCAACTCCTTTCTATCTTCCAAGCATTTGTTTTTTTTAATTTTTCTCGTGTCGAACCGTTAGTGGGAGGTTTTATTCGATCTGATGAACAGTTTGCTCTAATCTGTAAGCTTGTACTTACGTGGTTTGTGAACTGAATACACAGATATCAACACGTTGTCCTTCTCTAGAAAAGGGAGAGATAAATGTTACAAGGACATGGAAAGCAAACTATCTCACACTCTCAAACAAAAATGGACCCACTCACATATTAATTTCATATTTTTTTTTTTCATATGTTAGCACTAAAACCAAGCTTCACATTGAAACTACATTGGTTTTTACTTACAGAAAAATAGAATTTGTTAGGCTTGAGGGTTATAAATGATGTCGTTTTATTGTGTCAACGCTTTCTAGGTTTTTATTCTTTTATTATCTCATGGAATCGCCATTTCATCTTTCTCTAGCTCTGCGCAACCGAGACACAGGGCTAAGACATCAGGGAAACAGTTCTTCCAAGTCATGACGAGAGCCGCCTACCATATTTACTCGAATAAGCGCCGCGGCGCTTATTAAATTTTTCGCGCCACAAGTGCGGCACTTATTTGAGGGCGGCGCTTATTTAAAATTTGGACGCCACAAAGAATCTAATCTTTTACAGTAATTGAAAATAGCGTCTTTTGACTGGTCAGTTTTAGTCAACAGAAGTGGCGCTAGCTGCCCTGGGAAAGTTCGCGGGCTTCACAGCATTCACAGAACTACGTATCAAGAATGTTGGACAGAAAAACTGATGGGCAAGCGGTAAAAAAATTACTTTGAACTGCAAAACCGCTTTAAATGAAAACAAAAATGTCCAAGTTTGTTCTCGAGTTAGTTACTTTGTAGTGCTTTTTTTAGTTAAACGGAATTCCTCGATTAAGCACCTCATCTGGACTGCGGCGCTTATTAAATTATTTGTCCCAAATGCGGCGCTTATTCGAGTAAATACGGCATTCCTTTCCAAAATACTTGCCACTCTTAACTGAACGCCTAGGGCCCAGCTGCTCAAAGGGTAGATAATGCTATCCACCGGATAATTTGCTATCCAGTGGTTAACTGTCATACAAAACCTACTTCGCTATCCACTGGATAGTGATTTATCCGGTGGGTAGCGTTATCCACCCTTTGAACAACTGAAACCAGGATAGCAGTGTTTTGTAGTCCTTAAATCGTCGTAATAAAAGTTAAATAAACCAGGCATAAAGATTGTCTACGTATAACGCGGACATACCGTAGAATTCCGGTTATAAGCCCTGGTATACACTTGTGGTTTTGGGGGGGTAAGGGAGGGGGTTTGGGGGGGGATAAAGGGGAAGAAAAAAAAAAAGCGGGGTAAAATATAAAAAAAAACAAAAAAAATGGGGGGGGGGGATACCTTTGCCAAGCCACGCAATGTTCTTTCGAGAACATGCGTTACTTAGAAGTGGAGTACAAAGTAAGCTAAAGTAAAACAATCTTTACATTCATAAAAGTGTAAGTAAGTGTACCACGCACTTGTGCAAGTTAATACCTTTTTCGGCCATGTCTGCCTCTTCTTCTTCCTTCTGTTTTGCTTTCCACTTGTCACGCCACTTCAGAATATAACGCTTGCTTTTTAGCGTCACGCAAAGGAAGATGATTGATAACCAGAAAAGGAAAAGTGCTTTTTGATGAATAGTAATAGGCCGTGTTGGTTCGAGCCTGAAATAGAAAAGAAATTCAATTAATTCGTTAAATATCAACAATAACGAATTCTATTGCCATCCTCTGCAATGGCGAAACCAGGGAGGTTCAAAAGGGGGTGGTGAGAAGATGAGCAAAGTGTGACTCTTTCCTAATAAATCAATTGGAGGGAGTGGGAGGGTGCAGTGCATTTGGGGCTTTTCGTACCCCAGTAAAAGCTGACGGACGGGCGAACTTTTGGACCTTTCGGGGGACTGTACTGTAATAGGTTTCTTATTTGTTGATTGTTGTTTGTCCATTGAGTACTCCATCATTAACAATATAATGCTATGATTGGGTTTTCTAGCAGCCCATAATGGGATCCTGGTTTCTTGGTATGTTTGTGAGTTTGTGTGCTCTTTACATAACCTTAGTCGTGGATTTGATTAATCCTACAAGACAGCCGGTTTATTTCGCTGATGAAATTTTTAGGTAGGATGCGGAGTGGCTACCGCTCATTGCTTTATACTCTTACCGCGAAAGTTTTGTAAAATATTCCGCTTCTCCTACAGGCCAGGATATTTCCTCTTTCAGAGTCAAAAGTAAAGTCAAGCGAAAGGCGCGCTGCGAAAGGGAGCGACAAGAACCGAGAGGCGACTAACTTCATTTCCAGGCCCTCTCTCCATTACCTCCCTTGTGAGGGAAAGAAGAAAGGGCCCTGGAACGAGGTTGATCGGTTGATTGACGTCCGCTGTTCTTGTTTGCCTTTCGTAGACTGTTGGGATGGCTGTTTGATCGAATTGATAATTACCTGCCAAGCGTTTGAATGGAGTTCAAGTAGATATTGCGTTCTTCGTATTGAATGGCAGCATTGTCCTTGTAGATAGCTCCTCCCATTTTTGAGAAATTTTCATTTGCTGAAATAAACAAATGACAAATTGGATGATTAGCTAAGATAAGCTTGGTTCATGATGGCGGTACCTGTAACATAGCAAGCACGCCGACAAAGAAACGATTTATTGTGGGCACAGTCCCACTTCCTTCTGACCATTTGAAAAATTGTTAGACTAGAAAATTACAGCAAAGCGAATGAAAATGAAAAATCATCTTTTGAGAATGTTTGCATTATTCAAATTCGCCGTGAGCTAAAACAATTTGCGAGCCTTTTTGAGTTTTCAAGAAGAAATGAGCCGTTAGAGGAATATCCCGTATAAGACATTTTCGGCCCATAGTAACAATGTTATGTCTGTGATTTTTGAGGTGTTTTTTACCCAATAAAGGTGGATAAATTGGTCTCTTAAGCCTTACCAAGGTCTTCTTATGAAAAAAAAGTGAAAAAAAAAATTCCGTGTCAGTATTGAGAAAACAAAAATGTCAACAGAAAAGTAACGTTCGCGTTTATAATCAAAATGTCTAGCATGTGGTTGTTTTAATTTCTTGTCGACATAACAAATTTTCGGAGAGCATAAGATTTTTTATTGTTATAGATATTTTTCTGTTCTTTAAATACTTTTTTTAAGCAAATTAGATAAGTAAATAAGAGAAAGAACTATTCCTCGGTGCAGGTTTAACAAGCGTTTCAGCAACAGGTGACCAGCTGGCATAAGATCACTCAACCGTTTGAAATTTAAATCTACTTTTCGAAGATTTAAACACGGACGTACATAACAAAACAAAGTTTGACAACCGAGGATAATCATTCAAGAGCAATAACGTTTCTCTTTAAGCAGATTAAACAAATAGCACCCCAAATAAAAACAAAACAATTCTAACGAATACAAGAAGTCACTCACCGGAAACCGAGAAACGAGAAGTTATTGTATAGAGTTCTTTCACTCACTGGGCCCAGCCTCTTCGTCCTTAAATATTGATACTTCGCCAAAGGCGAAGTTTGGTTCTCAAAATGTTAAATTTCTGGGGCCGAATTAGGGTCAAGTTGCCAATTGTAGTACACGGTATTTCCACGCAAGTCTAACGATCAAAGCACCAAATATGACTTGTGCTAAATCTAGGTGTTTGCTGACACAATATTGATTATTACGTCATTTTAACATTAAGAGCGACAATCCAGGCGATACTCTTCTTCTCTTGTTGTTAAAGGGGTTATGTCGCGATACTTTTAACTTTTTGCGTTGCACGGAAATGCCATCTTATCACCAGAAATTTTAAATAATAGTTCACTAAAGTAGAAAAACATCAACGAGATAATAATATACCCCACAATCTTAAATTACGTTTCTTTAAGAAAAAGCACCGGAAATGCAGAGACAAATTGTGACGGAACAATTTTTGCGAAATTGAACAGAACCAATAAGTTCAATAGCTACCATTTGTGATTTAGTCTTTTTTTGAAGGCTTCCTCTTTTATTGCCGGCCGGGGGAACGGTCTGGGGCGGATCTAGGGGGGTTCGGGGGGTTCGGTCGAACCCCCTAAATTGAAACCGCTAACGTAAAAATACTTGTAAAATGTTACGTAAATAAATTCAATCTTATACTGCAATAAATTAATGGACAAATTAAACATTAACTGTTTGCTACGAATTGCTAACACTATACCGTAGAATTCCGGTTATAAGCCCCCCTGCTTATAAGCCCCCCCCGGTTATAGGCCCATCTACTTAAAAACAAAAAAATACATCCGATTATAAGCCCCCCCCGGATATAAACCCCCCTCTACCGGATGACAGTACTGAATAGGCCTAAATGTTGCTTTATTATGCGTTTTTAACTTAAAAACGTATTTCGATCAACACTCCCGTGGCTCTTTTCGAAACGTTTTTTTCATTCCGCCTATAAGCCCTCCCGGATATAAGCCCCTCCTTTTTTAAGCCCACACAAAACCCCTTACGAATTTGTATAAGCCCAGAGCTTATAACCGGAATTCTACGGTATACCAGCCACCTCTGTCTAACAGAGTTTCCAACTCTCCCGTTTTGCGGAAACCTCCCGTTTTCGGCGATAGTTTCCCCCCTCCCGTTTTCACTCAATATTCTCCCCTTTTTTATCTCTCTTTTAGCAAAGAAAGGTAATCTTTACTAGTCGTTTAAGCATGATCCTTTTAAGTTTTTCTTTGGTAAATTAGGCTTCTTTTACGGGATCTTCAGGGAATCCTAGCGTGATCCCTCGATTTTGTCGGTGCGGTAATACAGTGGATCGCCTCGTCTCCGTGCAAGGTTTGCGTTCATTCGTTTGTGGTTTTTGAAGTCGTTCTGTCCGTCGTTATGCCAAAATGCAGGAAATGGCATCTTAGAGGCCTATATTTTCAAAAACCTTTCCGGGGAAGCATACCCCAGGCTCACACCAGCCAGGCTCACACCTTCAGTGCTTGTGGCCGCGGCTACGCCGCTCCAAACCTTCCTCTTTTTTCTTTCTTAGGGTTGGAACTCTGCACCTCAGCCCGGCTGACGAGCGAGCAAACAGCACTTTGAAGCTTGTCAAAGGATATTTTCAGACCACTATGACAACGGAAAGACCGTCAGGCTTGGCATTCATAAACATTTATTAAGAAAAGCCTGTTAACTATGATGCTGTAGTTCAAAATTTTTGCGGAAAAATACCCCCGAAGAATGCTTTTTGTTGATCCCGTCTTTGATGAGACACGAAATTGGAAAAAGTTAAAACGCAGGAAATTGGAATCCAAATACACAATTTTTGATAGTCTTAGCGTACCTTTGCAATATTTTGATGCAAAAGAGTAGCACTTAGACTTAAAAAATATGAGGCATTAAAACAAACTGACTTGGCCTCAAAATGATGGAAATCACATTTCCGAGGACTTGAATTTCAAAATTTTCCGGGGGAGGATGCCCCCGGACCCCCTAAAGGGGACCGCCTTTGGCGGTCCTAATATCGAACCCCCTTCTGTTAAATCCTGGATCCGCCCCAGACGGAGTATTTAGGACAGCGTACTGGGATACGCTGGTGAGCACGGATGACACTTAAAAGTATAGCAAGAAAAAGCAAACAGTTTACAAAGAGCTTCAAAGTAAATAGGACATCCCCTAATCGACTAGATACGCCACTTCTTGTTAGATAAGCGTTTATTTTCGCTTTCTTTATACTTTCCGTCGAGTTTACATAGCTTCGAAATCTGCCTCTGCTTTTTGCCAATCAACTATTCTACCCGTTAACCAATAAAGCAAACACTTCATGACTATTTCTTCAGTTCTGCTAAATCGCATACTTTTCTGAGCTCTCTCCACTGGTTCTGTACCTCATAATTCGCTCTGTTAGTCGTGTATTAGTGTTTTTGGAAAACAAAAAAAATGTTTCTGAACTTTTTCAGAAAAAAATTGCCTCCGAAGCAAATGTTTGTGCCAAAGAAACAATTTTCCGTATCGATGTTACCTTACTTGCTAGGGACGTAAAAGCGGGAAAAATTGGCCTGAATGCAAGTGTAATTTTTCTTTTCTTCGCTGTGCATAAGTCATTGCATGGCCAATTTCTCTGACAGCGAAATTGGTGTGTTTACTCAGTACGTTGTTAAACGACCATTTTCTATAATAAGGATTAAAGAAAAGAAACCCTCTTAAGAATGTCAGAAATATTTTTAATTGGTAGGAAAAATTATTTGTTTTCTTCTAATCGCCTTTTGTACACGCGGGCGGGAAAGACGTGGTAAAAGCATTTTAACGACCAAGTATGGAAGCTTCAAAACTTTAAAGTGCCTATAAAGTAAAAAATAATTGCTGTTTCAAAATAAAGAAGAATGGCGTTTTTCTTTTTGCAATATCTTTTTTCGTTTTAGAGATATTTACGTTTTTGTGTCTAGTGCGAAGCGCAGACACTAAGCTATAACGCTAAAATTTTTTAGTAAGTACTTCATATACGGCAAATTATGACGTCATACTAACCAAATTCCACTGAGATTTCTAATACGTGACAGCGTACACGAAGTATTTTACAGAAATGCTTCTCTGCATAATAGTAATCGATAATCACTCGTTTTGCCTTCGTTACTCCTTCGTTATTCCTTCGTGAACAACTGATGAAAACGTAGAACAAACGGAACAAGTCTAATTTGAGATAATTAAGACAAAAATTACGTTAACAAACGTCGACGCAAAAGTATTGTGCTAAAAATAATAAATTCTCGGACGTTTGAAGACTTTTGTCTCTTCATTAACGTTAAAACTGCCGTTAACAGACAGCACGCGCAAGACCCTGCATTCAAATGGGATGAACGTTGACTTTGCTTTCTTGTGACAGTGCAAGCGCGCGCTTGCGGCAAAGATGCATTTTAAATTAATTTAAATGTACACGAGCGTGCTGTCTGTTAACTGCATTTTCTACACTTACGAAGACGCGCGTGACGGTATTTTTAACGCTCACGAAGAGACAGAAGTGTCGAAACGTCCGAGAATTTATTGTCTTTTAGCGCATCAACAATACATCTGTTAATCTCTTAATGCACAAATTGCTTCTCTGATCATGGCGCGTGCCCGATATCTTACATTGTGACAATGCGAGCGCACGAAAAAAGCACGAAAAAAGCGCAAGAATCGTCCATCTCTAGCTTCTATTAGGCGACTCTAGCTATTATGCAACGTCTACTGCAGATGGCTCTCCAGCATCACCTTGCACTTGTTGATAACTTCTACCCATATTTCTTCACTACACTGTTGAAGCTAGAATCCTCTACAACTATAGTCTATGCCGACAAAAACCTAATAAATGCACTACCGTGACCGAGCAATACAGTAATGCACAAAGCTCAATAAAGCTCAGCACTAGACACATGTACGCAGTGCGGACCTATTTTTATATCATGCAAATGAGAAAAGTGATGACCTCATTAATTGTTCCACAAAAAGAAGATCTTTCAAAACGGTAAACGCCATTCTTCTTTATTTGTAAAAGTCTTTCAAATAAGCATTAATTTATTTTTACTTCATAGGCACTTTAAAGAAATGACGTGCGTACGAAAAAGGATTGTTCACAACAGACTGTGGACTGCCGGGCCGTCCACCAGTAAATTATATATATAAACCGCTTGTGCCAACGAATAAAGCAAATTTCAAGAGAGCAAGACTGCAAGAGGCGAAGAGGTCGAAGAGAAGGTGGATTGCAACGAGGAGACTCATACACTTTCATGTGGGTAACCTAGAATCATTATTATTCGTTGCTATTCTCCTTTCAGTACAATAATTTCGCTGGCACGTGTATAACGGCTTATCTTTGCCTGCCCGTATTCGGGAAATACTGCGATAAAGGATGATTCACATTCCTTGCTAAGTAATGTTTTCTACCCTGTATTGTCACTCGATCATATATTCACTGAGGTTCGTTTGATTCGTTTGGATCATTTGGTTCGTTTAATTTTAAGTTTAATTTTAATTTTAAAAATTTAATTTTAATTTATTTTAATTTTAATTTATATTTTTAGTTTAATTTTAATTTTTATTTTTAGTTTAATTTTAATTTTAATTTTAATTTATATTTTTAGTTTAATTTTTATTTTAGTTTAGTTTTAATTTTAATTTAATTTTAATTTTAATTTTTATTTTTAGTTTAATTTTAATTTTAATTTTTATTTTTAGTTTAATTTTAATTTTAATTTTAGTTTAATTTTAATTTTAATTTAATTTAATTTTTATTTTTAGTTTAATTTTTATTTTTAGTTTAATTTTAATTTAATTTTAATTTTAATTTTAATTTTAATTTAATTTAATTTAATTTAATTTAGTTTTAATTTTAATTTATATTTTAGTTTAATTTTAATTTTAATTTATTTTAATTTTAATTTATATTTTTAGTTTAATTTTAATTTTTATTTTTAGTTTAATTTTAATTTTAATTTTAATTTATATTTTTAGTTTAATTTTTATTTTAGTTTAGTTTTAATTTTAATTTAATTTTAATTTTAATTTTTATTTTTAGTTTAATTTTAATTTTAATTTATATTTTTAGTTTAATTTTAATTTTAATTTTAGTTTAATTTTAATTTTAATTTAATTTAATTTTTATTTTTAGTTTAATTTTTATTTTTAGTTTAATTTTAATTTAATTTTAATTTAATTTAATTTAATTTAATTTAATTTTAATTTAGTTTTAATTTTAATTTATATTTTTAGTTTAATTTTAATTTTAATTTATTTTAATTTTAATTTATATTTTTAGTTTAATTTTAATTTTTATTTTTAGTTTAATTTTAATTTTAATTTATATTTTTAGTTTAATTTTAATTTTTATTTATATTTTTAGTTTAATTTTTATTTATGCCGAAACATTATTTAGAATAAGATTCGGGAGCTCTGTGTGAAGTCGCACTAGTTTGCTGAAGATGTTGAAAGAACAAGACTCGGATGACACACAAGTTGGCATTTCTTGGCCACTTAAATACGTGGCGGTTTTAATGGATAATTAAGCGGAAGTGAATTGCTTACAACGATAATGGTAATTAAAATATCATTTTCAGCAAAGGTGGGGCGGAAAAAGCGCCCCGCAAAATGACATAGCACACATGTTAACCCGACTGGTGATCATAAGTGAGTGGAGGGTGGGAAAATTGTCTTCCCAGGAGATGTACTCGCTGTGATGGTGAAAGCAAGAGGGAGTACTTGAAAATGCGACCCGTCATTTATACTGACGGACTGATTACGCCTTTACATCTGATTGGCTGTTATGTCACACGATTGACCACCATCGGATTAACAAATATGTGTGGAAGCCAAATGTCTCGACATAAATAACATCAAGCCTTTGACTTGATGTTTGGTTTTATGCCGAAACATTATTTAGAATAAGATTCGGGAGCTCTGTGTGAAGTCGCACTAGTTTGCTGAAGATGTTGAAAGAACAAGACTCGGATGACACACAAGTTGGCATTTCTTGGCCACTTAAATACGTGGCGGTTTTAATGGATAATTAAGCGGAAGTGAATTGCTTACAACGATAATGGTAATTAAAATATCATTTTCAGCAAAGGTGGGGCGGAAAAAGCGCCACAAGCCACAAAAATGTGGCAGCCCCACCAAGACTTCATTACAGAGCTCACGATTCGAAAATAATCGACGGATCAGTAACAGCCCATGCCTGACTTACGTCACCGTCAAGGTTGAGTAACCATCTATTGATAGGTTACAGAAAATTATAGAACATGTGGCAGCCCTTGACTGACCCAAAGTTCTGCTAGTAAAGTAAATTGCCGACTTAATACAGCAGGTACGATAATTGACTGCGGGAATATAAAGTTGCTACGCTAATAATGCTAATGAGGAGGATTCATCTAACCACGAGGACCTGACTGATTATACAATTAAGCGAAAACAGAACATGTAGCAGCCCTTGTCTGTCCCACACGTTCGCCAAAACTATAGTCTTTGTTGAAGTACTAAATAACTCGTCATAAATTTAGCAGTCAACTGATAATAAAGTAACGACAGAACATGTAGCTACGGCGGCCCAGAAGGGTCACCAGCCGTTTTTGTTTTTGTTTCCGGCCCAGAAGGGTCACTAACCGTTTTTGTTTTTGTTTCTTCGTTTTTCATTTCTGTTTTAATGTTTTTCCTTTTCATTTTTGTTTTTATATTTTGTTTCTTTGTTTTTCATTTCTGTTTTAATGTTTTTCCTTTTCACTTTTGTTTTTGTTTTTATATTTTGTTTCTTTGCTTTTCATTTTTGTTTTATTTTTTTTATTTTTCCTTTTTTATTTTTCATTTCATTTTTTTACCAGCTATTTTAATTTTTTTATGCAATGATGGCAAGTAAAAGAGACAGGCTAAACACAACTCCCATTGGTCAACGTTTGTATTGTAGACCTGCAAAGATTTGCTCTAACGAGTATATCCTTTAACGACCTCCCTTTTCTATAAGAAATGATGGAATTGGAAGGGTCGTCAGTTAAATATTTCTCTTAGCACTGGTTGATTCTCTATTAGGTGCCACTTTTTCATTAAAATATTCTTAAGATTAGGCACTGAGGGGCGAAAGGTACAATTCTTTTTGCGCGTCTTTTGTTTATTTTGTAGAGCCGACATTCTTTCGCTAAATTTAACTTCTGACAGAATCTTCTCCGAAAGGTTATCTGGATAACCCCTCGCCAACAGACTTCGTTTAAACTGTGTAGAGCTTTCTTCAAAAGTCTTTTTTGAAGAATTTGTTCTAAGAAGTCTAAGGGTTTCGCCTTTTAATAATGGAACCTTTTCAGACTCCTGGAGGATGGCAGGAGGAGAATTCTGTGTATTGAAATGACTCTGTCGGTTTGAAATGTGTGCGCACGTCGAGGATATATCTTCTCTTGAATCTTTCGCCCTTGTATGTATCCAGAAAAGTGATCTCTGTGTCTGAAATCTCATGGTCGGATGATGGTGATTGTTTGCTAGTTCTAGGAACAGATTTATGTCTTTTTTGTCTTTGTTCCATAGGGAAAATATTTAATCAATATATTTTTTGCAGACCAGAAGAATATTCTAATGAAAAAAACAGCTGGTAAAAAAATGAAATAAAAAAAACAAAAACAAAAACAAAAAGGAAAAGGAAAAAAACTAAAACAAAAACAAAAACAAAAAGGAAAAGGAAAAAAACTAAAACAAAAACAAAAAGGAAACGGAAAAACATTAAAACAGAAATGAAAACAAAAAGCAAAAGCAAAAGCATTAAAACAGAAATGCAAAACAAAGAAACGAAAACAAAAACGGTTGGTGACCCTTCTGGGCTGCCGTATGTAGCAGCCCTTGTCTGACCTACACAATCCTCGGCAATAACTATAGTATTTGTTAAAGTACTCAATAACTCTCCATAAACGTAGAAGCAACTGAGAATAAAGTAACAACAGAACATGTAGCAGCCCTTATCTGTCCTACACGTTCGGTGGCAATAACGATAGTCTTTGTAAACTTGAACTCTCCGAAATTAAGGCTAAAGTAAATACAAAAACGTACTGATAATTAAGGGACGAAAGAACATGTAGCAGCCCTTGTCTGACCTACACGTCCGTCGGCAGAAAAATAAGAAAAATTCGCATGTATAACGTACTCGCTGTGATGGTGAAAGCAAGAGGGAGTACTTGAAAATGCGACCCGTCATTTATACTGACGGACTGATTACGCCTTTACATCTGATTGGCTGTTATGTCACACGATTGACCACCATCGGATTAACAAATATGTGTGGAAGCCAAATGTCTCGACATAAATAACATCAAGCCTTTGACTTGATGTTTGGTTTTTAGTTTAGTTTTAATTTTAATTTAATTTTAATTTTAATTTTTATTTTTAGTTTAATTTTAATTTTAATTTATATTTTTAGTTTAATTTTAATTTTAATTTTAGTTTAATTTTAATTTTAATTTAATTTAATTTAATTTTTATTTTTAGTTTAATTTTTATTTTTAGTTTAATTTTAATTTTAATTTATATTTTTAGTTTAATTTTAATTTTTATTTATATTTTTAGTTTAATTTTTATTTTAGTTTAGTTTTAATTTTAATTTAATTTTAATTTTTATTTTTAGTTTAATTTTAATTTTAATTTATATTTTTAGTTTAATTTTAATTTTAATTTTAGTTTAATTTTAATTTAATTTAATTTTTATTTTTAGTTTAATTTTTATTTTTAGTTTAATTTTAGTTTAATTTTAATTTTAATTTTAGTTTAATTTTAATTTAATTTAATTTTTATTTTTAGTTTAATTTTAATTTTTATTTTTAGTTTAATTTTTAGTTTAATTTTAATTTTTATTTTAATTTTAATTTTACTTTAATTTCAATTTTTAGTTTAATTTTTATTTTAATTTTTATTTTAATCTTAATTTTAATTTAATTTTAATTTTAATTTTAATTTTAATTTAATTTTAATTTAATTTATCTTAATTTTAATTTATATGTTTAGTTTAATTTTAATTTTAATTTTAATTTAATTTTAATTTAATTTTAATTTAATTTTAATTTAATTTTAATTTAATTTTAATTTAATTTTAATTTAATTTTAATTTAATTTTAATTTTAATTTTTATTTTTATTTATTTTTTAATTTAATTTAATTTAATTTAATTTTAATTTAATTTAATTTAATTTTAATTTAATTTAATTTAATTTAATTTAATTTAATTTAATTTTAATTTTAATTTTTATTTTAATCTTAATTTTAATTAAATTTTAATTTAAATTTAATTTAATTTAATTTTAATTTTACTTTAATTTTAATTTTTAGTTTAATTTTAATTTAACTTAAATATCAACGACTGCATGGGTGTGACCCCTATATCATCCAGATTCTCATCTATACAACATGGATTAATACGATCAAGACTCATCCATACAACATTCATACGATACAGATACACAATCCAGCCTCATTCGTACGATCACTAAAAATTTTTACTTTCCGGACTCGTCTATATAACATTCATACGTCTCTTAGCGTCCGGCAGACATTTGTTTCAAGACGGTTGGGTAAAACTGCAAGAGAAGGTACCCAGTGTACTCCCACTGTTGATGGTATGGGATTAAGTTTTGGCTTGGAGCAACTGCTTTTGACAGAAATGTTTGGGTACCTAAGCGCTAGTTTCTCGCGTGGGGTCTTGTAATTCGTTTAGGTGGACAGAAAAAAAAAAGAAACACAAACATGGCATGAATTTCATCGCAGAACACGCCAGTTCATAGTTGAACCCCCAGTGCCCGCAGGGCCGTTCAGCGGAGCCCCATAACCATAGACATCAAAACGTCATACATGCACAGATAAAGGAGAACCATGCATTTGTTTTTCATGGTTATCATGGCTAGCGCAGTGGCCTTATGGTTACCGCGCTGGACTCCGGAGCAGACGTTCAGGGTTGGTGTCCTGGCCGTGGTCACTGTGTTGTGTTCTTGGGCAAGACACTTTACCCTCATAGTGCCTCTCTCCACCCAGGTGTATAAATGTGTACCGGCGAAACAATGCTGGGCAGAGGGGATACCCTACGATAGACTTGCATCCCATCCAGGGGGTGGGGTTTATGATGTAGGACGTACTACGTCCGCAAAATGACGGCAAATAACGTTCAGATTACGGTCAAGTTACATATATGATATTGGACTTCCATACGTTATAGTCATTTGCAGGCTCTCAAAATAATAATAATAACAATAATATGATAACGGAAGATTTTGAAACACATTTCAGAATAAATAATAACACTATAAAAACATGACGTTTCGGCGACGACATGTCACCATTAACAAATGCAAATTTTACATGGTACAGAACGATATTTATAGAAAAGAAAGTGTGTAAACAAATTACAATAAATGAGGCGTGGAAAACAGAAAAATGTGCATAACTAAGTAACAGTTTCGCTGCAATGGAGTCCTTTTGAATGTTCAGGGATGGCTTCTTTTTCCTAATTAGGAGCATCTCTTAAATTAGGAACTCAAACTTTCCGCGGCATTTCTTTAGGATGGCAAATTGGCTGTGAAGGTCGATCGACTTTTGAATGTGTTGTTCTTGTAGGTGTTTACCAATTACGGAGTATTTGTGCTCCTCGATGCGCAGGTGAAGGTGGCGGCTCGTGTAGCCAATATAATTTGCATCGCACAAATTACATTTAAATTCATATACAACACTTTGTTGGTTTACTAGAGAGGGCTTTGTTTCCGTGAACTTCAAATCTTCAGAGATTTTGTGTGTTATTTCACGATCTATTTTCTTTCCTAGGTCACACAGTTCTTTACATACGTAGTCAGCCGATTTTTGATCTTTGAATGGCAAGGTGATGCGTACAGGGCTGTGCGCTGGCGCAATACAGCTTTCGTTCTGGTCTTGAGAGGAATGAAATCTGTTGAGGACAGAGTCGATTAATTTCCCGGGATATTTTAGTTTGATCCTAAGTATTCGATACGATCATGAGAACTTTTATACGATCCAAAATATCCCACACGATTCAGAGGAATTTTATGATATTGAAAATATCCCACACGATCAAGGGAAGTTTCATACGATAGAAAATATCTCATACGATCCAGAGAACTTTCATACAATCCAAAATATCCCTGATCCAGTGAACTTTCATACAATCCAAAATATCCCATACGAACCAAGAGAACTTTCATACGATCCTGAACATCGCATACGAGATAGTTTTGACTTTGGGAAATCTCATAACACGCGTGTCATTGCACGCGTGTCATGGCAGGCGTGTCATAGCACGTGTGTCATAACACGTGTGTCATAACACTCGTGTCGTAACACGCGTGTCATAGCACGCGTGTCATAACACGCGTGTCATGGCACGCGTGTCATAACACGCGTGTCATAGCACGCGTGTCATGGCACGCGTGTCATAACACGCGTGTCATAGCACGCGTGTCATCGCACGCGTGTCATCGCACGCGTGTCATGGCACGCGTGTCATGGCACGCGTGTCATGGCACGCGTGTCATCGCACGCGTGTCATCGCACGCGTGTCATGGCACGCGTGTCATGGCACACGTGTCATGGCACGCGTGTAATGGCACGCGTGTCATGGCACGCGTGTAATGGCACGCGTGTAATGGCACGCGTGTCATAACACGCGTGTCATCGCACGCGTGTCATGGCACGCGTGCCATAACACGCGGGTCATGGCACGCGTGCCATAACACGCGTGTCATGGCACGCGTGCGATGACACGCGTGTCATAGCACGCGTGTCATGGCACGCGTGTCATAACACGCGTGTCATCGCACGCGTGTCATTGCACGCGTGTCATCGCACGCGTGTCATCGCACGCGTGTCATAACACGCGTGTCATGGCACGCGTGTCATAACACGCGTGTCGTGCCATAACACGCGTGTCATGGCACGCGTGCCATAACACGCGTGTCATGGCACGCGTGCCATAACACGCGTGTCATCGCACGCGTGTCATCGCACGCGTGTCATGGCACGCGTGTCATGGCACGCGTGTCATGGCACGCGTGTCATGGCACGCGTGTCATAACACGCGTGTCATCGCACGCGTGTCATCGCACGCGTGTCATCGCACGCGTGTCATCGCACGCGTGTCATAGCACGCATGTCATAGCACACGTGTCATGACATGTCATAACACAGACGTCTCAATGACCCAAAGAGCGGTACCAGCAGGGACTTCAGTCGCTCTTGGGAGCAAAACATTCATACGAACGACACATGCTCTTGGGAGCAAACTTAGTTTCTAATGAGATCAGTAACACTAATCGATATGCAAATTCAAACTGTAAAAGTGCGAACGGTTCCTAGTTCTAATTAAGCGGTTTCTTTCTTCAAAACGTCTTATAAGCAGACAACAACTTCTGTGATAATTGTCTGTGGCGCAAAACTATTTTCAATAGACGGTTCTATGATACAGTCGTTAAAATGAAAAACAAAATATGTTATATAGAAAATGAATAAAAGCTGAGAAGCGTTTAAATTGGAATGAGCGATTTCAAATGCAAAGGAAACATTGTGCATAATGGTTACATTGTGCATTTGATGTGATCCGGCGTACGCGAGTAGCAATTAAAAACAAAAGAAAAGCTACTTACAATTCACACTTTCTGCAATTTCAATGTCAATATCAGTGTTCTCATCTCGATGAGGTCTTCGTGCCCTAGAGCGTCTTAGACAAATGAGTGCAGACCTTAAATGAAATCCAGCTTCTGATCCATGACATGATTTTTGCATATTGCTCTCCTTTCTTGATGGAAATCGGCTCCGCTAGTCGACTGTGATACTTTAAGACTTCCTTTCCAATTCCGCCAGTTGTGGTGAAGACCAAAGGTGTTAATGTTCCATGCTCAATTTCAAGAACTCTCTTTGAGGACAGACGCTTTTTCTCGTTCTCGTGCATACTATAGATTTGTTACGGCTGTAGGTCCTTGTACGAATCAGCATTTGGGTGACAGACCCATACGTCAAAAAAGGCTGATTGTTGGTGCTCTCAGAACCCGCGTGCATGGATATCTTATCTCGCATTCTGTGGAAAATTAGATCCTCTATTTAACTGCTCTCCAGAAATGTCTTACAGGACTGGCTCAGTCTCGACATCACGGCATACCGTGCTCAGAACTTCGGCGTCCAGTTCTCTAAGCTACATAACATACTTATTATTGTTTTAAGTTTTGTTTAAATACGTCTTACGCTTTTGCAATACTGTATGTACTTATAGTCATGCAAATGAAGTTTGTTGTTGTTGTTGCTGTTGTTGTGGCGCTGTGTAACAAAACCTCCTAGTTTGCAAATTATAGAGTGGTCTACCGTGAAAACGTCTCCGCAAGCACATGTGGAAGGAATATCATCTACCTGCCAGTCATACAGCGTCGCGAAACTCCCTTTTCATTCAGGTTAAAGCCCAGATCCTGGAGAGGAAGAAGTCACGCCGATGATCCTTTTTCCGACGCCAGGTTTCGTATTGCTCGCTGAGTCTTCTATGGTGCTATCTCCTTAATACACTCGCCCTGTCTTCAAGTTCCTTATATCTCTCATGATCACTTCGTACTACTTGTTGTGCTGATTTTATGAAGGAATCTTCTGGCAGCTGATGTGACTCATCAGAGATTCAATTTGTTCAATGAAGGGTGTTTT
Source organism: Oculina patagonica (assembly GCF_052425735.1). NCBI lineage: Eukaryota > Metazoa > Cnidaria > Anthozoa > Scleractinia > Oculinidae > Oculina > Oculina patagonica. The sequence goes on from NC_135769.1 coordinate 23,729,313, forward strand.
TGCTTTGACAGAGAAAGCGTACTAGCGGTTTGCTTCAAGGCACGGGTTTCCCAGACCCAGCCCCCCCCCCCCCCCAGGCGTATTGGCAATGCTAGAATGTTCCTATCTAGCTGATTACACTTGCGCTCAGTAATCGTAGGAATGAGCACCTGAGATATTGCATTCTCTAGTGGCTTTAATAGATCCTGAATGTTAGGCAGAGTTCTTAAAAAGAACTTTTTTTAGTTTATGCACCTCTGCAAACATTTTTTTCGAAATTCAAACTACAGCCCTACCTCTATTAAGCGCTTGATAGAGGTACAATATAAATTGGATAGGAATGGCAGTAAACATGATTTTATAGACTCTTTATAGAAAAATGCTTTTAAAAAGTGAACATATATGAAGATTAATCCAAAATTCATCGTAAAAAGCATCAAATGCATTTCCAGCCCACGCATAGTTTTAGCTCTGACACAAAGTGCACGTAGTTGAAATATACAGTTTTTATTGCTGCCGCAGCGAGTGAGCCTGAAGCGAACGAGCGAGGCAGCTCTCTAATCGGCAAAGGAGCAAGGTTTTACTTTATGGGGCCCGCAATCACTTTTTCTTTACCAAACGCAAGGAATTGTGGTCGGCGGTAAGATCAAAGGCGCAAGGAATTGTGGTTATGCGCGAACGGAAGATTCAGGATGCACAGTGGAGTTCAATGTGATCTTTGTGTTAATGCAATCTGAATAATGGCGAAAGATGCAGACGAAGGTCGCATGTGCGTCCTTCTTCTTTTAATAACTGCGTTTATGCGTTAAGTCCTAATTGTGCTGATTGTAGAAGCCACAGCTCATTCTGCAATATAGGAAAATAAACGGTCCACGTGTGCGTGCGTTCATCATCATTTCTCGTCGCGCCAGTAGGCGCATAAGGCTGTAGAAGTTAGCTTCATATATCACTGAAAACCGCAGTAATTTATAAATATATTTCACAACTGGTTAAGACGATATCACTAACTTTTTAAAGTTTTCGGAAAATCGCTAAATTAAATAGTCGCTAAAAAATTCGCTTAAATAACCTTTAGGTATGTCAAAAGGCCCAGAATTTGCAAAGACGTGATCACCAAAGGTCTTGTGGTAAGGTCAATGTACCAATCCCTCCCCTCCAGGGTTTAAAATAATTTTCGAACAGTTGCTAGTCATTTTGACCATAGTTAATAAAGGGAAATGGCTATGAAGCCCGACACAGTTCTTTGTTATAGGTTTTTGTTCAATTTTTTTAGGGGTTGACCGCTATTTTGGTGACGTGTGTTCATGCAACTAACCCATAAAAACATTTGCATTACGTAACTCATGCATAGTGTCAGGAGCCCATCTTTTGACCATTTTAACCATGGTTAATTGGGCCAATTTTGACCAATTTAACCATGGTTAATTGGGGCAGATTTTGACCTTTTTAACCATAGTTAATTGGGCCAAATTTTGACCATTTTAACCATGGTTAATTGGGCCAATTTGACCTTTTAACCATGGTTAATTGGGCATACCATTAACCATGTTGGGCCAACACCAGGCTACCATTAACCATGTAGATGACAAACAGCACCAGGTTAGGGCCGACCTAACCATGTTATGGGCCATTTTGACCTTTTTAACCATGGTTAATTAGGCCAAATTTTAACCATTTTAACCATGGTTAATTGGGCCAAATTTTGACCAATTTAACCATGGTTAATTGGGCCAAATTTGACCATGTTAACCATGGTTAATTGGGGCATTTTGACCATTTTAACCATGGTTAATTGGGCCAAATTTTGACCTTTTTAACCATGATTAATTAGGCCAAATTTTAACCATTTTAACCATGGTTAATTGGGCCAAATTTTGACCAATTTAACCATGGTTAATTGGGCCAAATTTTGACCATGTTAACCATGGTTAATTGGGGCAAATTTTGACCATTTTAACCATGGTTAATTGGGCCAAATTTTGCCTTTTTTGTTTTGGTTTTTTTTTGTTTACCAGTAGCTCAGTGGTTAGAGCGTCTGACTAGTGTACGGAAGGTCGTGGGTTCGAGTCCCATCTGTGAACTCAGAATTTTTTTTTCCCTTTATTTTATTTACAACACAAACATACTAATACTTACATATATAAATGTATATAATATTACAAAAAAATTAAGACGCGGAACTCACATTAACTATGCTTACAATATTTACGAGAATTATGTTTTAACAAACTGAAGCTACGATTACACTTTAATGCTACACACTACTACATATACAATAAGGCTACGTTATTTGTACAATGCTACATGATACAAGGAAGGCCAGAAGTAAGCGAATAACAAAAAAACAAAAACAAAAAAATAAAAATAAAAAAAATAAAATAAAAATAAAAGCGAAAAAATTAACAAGACAAACAAACAAACAATAAGATGCTCAAATACTTATTTGTGATTTGGATTTATGCTTTTCAATTTCAAGGTGACTTTTAAGTATAGCAATAAAAGCTTCCCAGATATACTCTTCTTCTCTTCGTGACGCATTATAGATATAAAATTTAGCAATGATTAAACAGAGGTTTAAACCAAGGCGACGAGGAAGATCTTGAGTGAACCCGTAGATTATATCCTGTTCTGATAAGGTGATAAAGTCTGAGTGCTTTCTATTCCACCATAGAGCAAACTGAGACCAAAAGGTTTGTACAAAAGAGCATGTTACAAAAAGGTGTTTCAAGGTTTGTTTCTCGTTACAAAGATGGCATTGCTCCTGTTGAACAAGTGAATCTCTAAAAAGAGTGGCATTAGTGGGCAAAATGTGATGGATAATCTTAAACTGTAAAATAGTGAGTCTAATGCCGTCTTTAGTAACTTTAAAGGGGATACTGTAAGTAAGTCGTATTGTTTCTTCATCGAAATTAGCCTGTTTCATCCTCTTTTCAGCCGTAGGTTTTTCAAATTTCATTTTAACGAACATCTGGCTCGCAGCTTTGCAAGAAATTTTATTTAGTGGTAACTTAATTCTGTTGTTTAAAAAGTTTGTTGTAAGTTCTGCTTATTTCCTTTTAATTGATTGATCCATTTTTTAGGGATTTTTTTTTTGAGAGAATTTTTTTTTGAGTTCTTTCTCTCCACACATCAATCCATTATTATTAAGGTCTATTATAAGCTAAAATAGCTCCAAGCGAGACAGGGAAGAAACTGTGGATGAGCAGCCCAGGAGCCAGGAAAAACCCCGGGGGGGGGGGAGAGAGCCGGGAACGAGGGTATATATATATTATAAACTAAAATAGGCCCTTGAAACGCAAAATGCATTCTTGTTTTTCACCAGAATTACGTTAAAGGAGAAGTTCACTCCAGAATGGCCATTTATCAGTTCTTAACGCCAATAAATAGTTTACACAAAGATATGTTATTCTCCAAAATTTCAGCCTCCAACGCTCGTCTAAACCCTACGAAATCTTTCCCAAAACTCGACAACTGAACGCCGCCATCTTGGAGCTGGTAATGTATGCGTGACGTCAAAGGGCTCAGCCTGAAGTTTGGCGGGAATATTTTAATAGTCGAAACTCTTTGTTTTTGTATTTCTTGGAGCTCTGTTTGAGCAAAATGAAGATGCACAAACAGGCATTTTGACAAACAAAAGCCACTACGTAGAAACAAGGAGTCTCGTGTATTTCCATTTTCCCGCCAAACTTCAGGCTGAGCTCTTTGACGTCACGCATACATTACATAATTATTGCCACGGTCAACTCCCTAAAAAATTTAAATTTAGAACTGATTTCCTAACTAATAGCTATACCTGCATTCCGAGTCGCATATAAATGATAACAGAAAATCTTTTTTCCTTGAAGGATGACAGCACAGGCGGCTAGGCTCTTACCGAAAGTGCTAGCACTTTTTTGGCATTTTTGGCTTCGCGAGCATTTTTTTTTTACATTTTATCCCAAAAAGCACTGCTAGCTATTTTAGATTTTCGACTGACTATTTGTCTAATTTTGTGTTAAAAAGCACAATCTGACTTTATTTATGGCGTCCAAAGAGCAGCCCTCATTTTAGTCAAAGGAGCCGTGGAGGCCTTGGGAATAGGTTTGATACGTCAGTGGTGCCTTCAGAAACCCAGTCCATCACACTCGTTTCAAGATGACGTCATCCACGTTTCATCGAGGAACAATGGAAGCACCAGCCAAGGAGAGAAGCTCGAGAGCGTCCGACACCATGATCGTAATTGAAAATGTCTGAAAAATCGAAGTAGCATATGTTACCCACAGCACAAAAAATACATTAGCACCGCAATAGCACTATTTAGCATATGCCGAGCACTTCGTGCCACAGGGCCCAGAGAGTTATTGACTGCGAAATGTGACCCGGGTCACGAAGGGAGTGATTGACATCACCCGCGAGAGGAGTGGAACCCGGCTCGCCCGAGGAGACAGCGAAGTGTAATATCATTATTTAGCTATATCGAGGGAACTCCCATACAAACTTTAAATACGAATCGTTGTAACACAACGCCTCCATATGCCACCAGCGAGAGTCGCGTTTCGTGTATTTCGCGACACGCGGCGCGATCTAAAAAAATCGCGAATTTTAAAGTGACGCAAACAATAAGTGTCGCGAACATAACATGACGCGAAAATTAAGTGATTCACATTATGTCAATAATCAAGAAAGAATAAGTTTAGTACCACTGAAGGAAGGAATTTTCAATGTAAATGGATGTTGTCTTCATCTGACTCAAAAACGATAAATCATGCACATACTGATACAAGCAGACCTACTTGTAGACATTGTGAGCACTGCTCTGTTGCCTAGATTTAGTCCCGCCCTTGCGTTTTTATTATTTTTGACCTTATTGCTCCTTTGATGAAGTCGTGAAGGTATGTTAACTAATATTGCCAAGGAAATGTAAATTTTGTCTTGCTGAAAAACGCGAAATTTAAGTGGTTCAAAATACAATATTTTCGCAAAATCGCGATATTTTCGGGGACTCAAAATCGCGAAATTAACATGTCGCGAAAATTTCATGTAATAAGGTATTTCAAAAGAGTGTTATTTGAACTCCTCACATCGTGAGCTTGGGCCGCCTGTGATGACAGCAGAACCCTTTCTCAAGCTTCAGATTTAGAAAGAATGCTGGGAAGTTTCACCACAGGTACCCCAAGCTCTATGGGAGATATAGACCGTGTGACCATTCTTCAGCGTTGTGTAAAAAACTCGTTCGCATTTTTAAATTTAAAAATCCTTATAATTTCGCTGTTACGCAACGGCCGCCACAACACTCACACAACGCTGAACAAAGGTCACACGGTCTATATCTTCTAAGGAGCTTGGGGTACCTGTGATTTCACGCAAGTTCGTGACGTACAATCACCTCGTTTCCAAAACGAGGTATATAAGTTTCCCGCCAAATTTCGCCCTATCATTCGATCGCTGACAGAAAACAACGTGCTTTGTTTTTGACACAAGTCGACAAACATGGAGGGTTTAATGGGGATGTTCGAAAAATTTGGCACAATGATAACAATTTTCAACCCTATGTATCCGCTACAGTTTGAACGATTTGGAGACGGAAACCCAGACGAGGATCCCGAGTTCAAATCACATTTATCAAATCTAAATCAGGGCCACGGAGTCGCTGGAGAACTCTGTGTGGATGAACGCTTCTACTCGAGCGTAGCGATTTACAACGCAGAGCAGAAAGCAAGGATGGCTTACGTATTAGAGGATCCTGTAGCTGAAGCAAAGGAAGCGCTGAAAATATCGCCATACTGCCCTGAGGCGTACAATGTGTTGGCTCAGTTTGAAGCGAAAACGTACGACGAAGCTCTCGGTAAGATTCATCAAATTATGGTTTCATGTTGTCAAACGTTTGAAAATAATGCATTGCGACCTCTTCAGGTAGTAAATCACAAAGTTCACAATTAAGTGAAGTGAAAGTTCGTAATTAAAAGCTTAAGCTTATCTCCTTATTTCGAATAGGCTTTCCAGCTAGCGCCAAGTAAGGTCTTTGATTTGCATGTGCTTTGTAATCCGATCCGAGATTGATGTGTGACAAATAGTAAGCTTACATTTGCAACACGAAAACTTGGGCTATGAGCGATATTTGCATACCATTTCATCGGTATTTCACTCTTACTCCATTGTTTGTGTGCGTATCTAATACAAATTTCTTGAAACACCTTCTTTTCTGTTCTTGTGCGGTGCAGGTACAGATTTACCGGTACACAAGAAGTCAAGAACCGAATCAAAATATTAAGGCCCCATCCACACTGACCCGGTGTAAATTTGAAAACGGAGAAATTTAAAAACGCTGCATAAAATGTTTTCTGTCCACGTTAACCCAGGTAAATTTGAAAACGATACGTTTCTTTGTTGAGCGTTTTGGAAAAGCTCTGTTTTCGGTGACCGAAAACGCCGGTTCAGTGCGGACGGTTGGCCTAACCAGGGAAAAAAAGATGCATTTTCAAATTTACCCGGGTCATTTCAGTGTGGACGGGGCCTAAATGACCAAACAGTTCAATTCTTCTCAACAAAAGAAATTCAACAGTTATTCTTTTGTTGACCTTACACCTAAACAGCTCTCAGTTGGGGTGGTCAAGAACCATGAATACTAATACTTTAACATAATTATTAACTGACCAATAAAATAGCAAAATTATTGTGCAGTGTTTTGTATGGCATAAAAATGAAAATTATGGCGATCAAGCTTTCTAACAATCATTTTTCATTGAATCAGGTTTCTACAACAAGGCTGTGGAAGTGGCACCAAATGTGAGTGATGAGTTTGATAAAGAAGTGTCTGAGAGAAGATGCTGGGGACTGAATCATCTGCGAAGCTATTTTCGTGCTGTGCACGGCCAAGCCAACACCTTACGCAAGTTGGGAAGGTATGAGGAATCACTCAAAAAGTATCTTCAACTGGAGAAGTTGGATTCAAAGTTCTACAGGTACATGTACTGTCTTCTAAATAACATGCTAATACAACTGTAGCAGTGGCAGATTTAGATGAGCCCTCCCACCCTTTATTTAGAGGGTCTATTATAGGGGGTCATTCAGTCCGCAGACCACCATTTTTTGTTCTCCCTAGACCCCCAATTTATTTTATTTTCTGCCAAGTCGGAGACCGCCATAAATTTCTTGACCAAAGACCGCCAGAAAATAGAAAATGAGCCCGTAGACCGAAGCTCAAAATCGGCTTAAACCGTCAGACCGCCAGTTGAAAAGAACCTGTTTTTACTTTGCCCTCCAACTCCCTCCCCACCCCCTACCTCTTAATCCATGAACATTATCTTGGTTGTTTATGAAGCGTCGTACCAGTTGCAAAGATTCACTGCACAAAACGTTGGCTTTGTCTCTTTTTGAAATTGCATCAAAAGTAAGAAATACATGTAGATGGATGATTTACTTTGACAACATACAGTTAAATCCCAATATAAACTCAAACCCTCAGTAACTCGAACCTTCTGCTAACACAAACCTTTTTTGATTGCCCTCCAGGTTATTTTCTTACTAATTTACCCTTGATATCTTAAACTTCTGATATCTTGAACCTTTTTTTATAACCCTTGAAGGTTTGAGTTATTGGGATTCAACTACAGTCAAAGTTCTCATAGGCGGACACCCTCGGGACGCGAAAAAAGTGTCCGTAACTGGAGCTGGCCGCTTACGAGAATGGTTCTCCTAAGTGAGTATGTGAAGCATCCCCTTCCTATCCCCTCTAGCTCCCACCTAACTGAAGGTACACATGTATCTCAGAGCACAAGTCAAATTTTATAAAAGTTGTAATGTGTGATTTTGGTTGTAAACTTTCATAGCTGGTCATCATTTGCCAACTGGAGGTACCATGTTCTGGAGGTGTACATGAAAATGGGTGATGACAAGGGAGCTCTCAAGTTTGCTCATAAAAAGTCCAATTCAGAAGCTTTCGGCCTGTCTTCCTCGTGTGGGGCGTGGTTCTGGACTAAAGCACTGCTTGACTACCGTTACAAGGGGCAGAGGGGCTTTGCAGAGGACTTCTTTGATATGCAAATCTCAGATGACCCAGAATCGAGAAATCTGTTTCATGGCTTTGAAGGCACAATCCTAAGAGCCTTTCAAGCATCGCCTGAGACTCTGAATTTCCTGACTGGAGAACGCAAGCTGCCAAACAGTCGCATCCCCTTTCACATGGGAAACTGGGCATCACTGTCTAATGTGGCCACTTATTGTCTGTCAAATGCCGAGCTCTGGCGCAACACTCCTGGAGCACTAGAGTGGGCTGCCCACAATGCTCGCACATTTATGTGCTCGGTGATCCTTAATCAAGACATAGAGTGCTGTAAAGCATTGAAGATCAAATGTAGTGCTAGCCAGTTTGAAGCACTGATCAGCAAAGGCATATTCTTAGATGCAAGGGTGACCAGCTGTGGAAAGTCATTAGTACATGTGGCTGTGTGTAATGAAAAGCCGCAGCTATTGAAGATGCTTCTTGATGCTGGTGCCAAGGTGAAAAAAAGCACAAGTGGACGAGGAATTCCACAGCCACTGCACATGGCATGCTACTACAATTTTAATCCAAAAATTATCAAGATTCTCTGCAATGCAGGTAATTGCGCTTAAGCATGGGGACTTTTTTTTATATATAGCTACCTGTATTACCAATTAAAGGGCTTAAGTGAATTTTAAATCACTGTTATTAATTTTCCAACTAACCTATTACCTTATTCAGGGCTGAGTCACTGAAAGGACAATGTCCACAGACACCCGGGAAAAAAAGTGGTCGGGCAAAGGAACATCATGCGCGAGAAGGAAAGCCGGACGAGTCCGACCACACTGGGACCCGGACATGAGCAATGGGGCCAGCCGAGACCGACTGTTGCAGCCTGCTTATTTAATTATTTTTATTAATTCTTATAACCTTGTCTTTAAATTCTTGAACCTCTCACCAACTCAAACCAAGCCATTTTCCTTGGAATTGCTTCACTCAGTCAAACACTGCTGTGCACAGTGTTTCTTCCAATGCCTTGAGCTGCCAATTTCTCAAATCAAATTATTTTTCTCCTTCCCTTTAAGGCCTGAGAAATGGGGTTATGTTTACTTTATGGGGTTATGTTATAATGCAGGTTGTTAGGCACCAATGTACCTAGAAAATATCAAATCTGTGAGCTGTATTTGTTCCTGGTTTGTTCGTGTTTGTTCAAGTTCATTTGTTTATAGCTTAATGGTTAGTGTGCTGGACTCTGGATTGAGTACCGGTAGTTTGATTTCGAGCCCTGGCCAAGGTCATTGTGACGTGTTCTTGGGCAAAACACTTTACTCTCATAGTGCATTTCTCCACCCAGGTGTATAAATGGATAATAGCAAACCAATACCGGGGGTCTCCCTGCAATGGACGACCATCCAATGCAGCAGGCAGTAGAATTCCTCCTAGTGGCTTTGATGCCTCAGAAAACAGGATAAGCTCTGGCAAGATGGGGCACTAGGCTTGACGTAGACCTTACCTTTTTTTAACTGTGGTACTTTTTTAGGTGGTGACCCAACAGACAAGTGTGGTCTTCATTACTCTCCTTTACAAATGGCAGCAGAACAGGGTGCAATTACAGCATTCAAAACTGCATTTGAATGCCTTCCAACTCACCGCAAGAAAGATCAGGGGGTCCTTGACAGCATTCTGCTTGCTGTGTTTCAGAGCTCATGTTACGAGTGTGTCACAGGCTTCGGAGACCTCTGCCAGCGGTGCCTCGGTGGTGACACAGCACACCCAACAGATGCCACCTGGACTGGTGTGCTTGACTTCCTCATCAGAGCTAAACTACAAACCATCTAAAAAGTATTTGGAAAGTATGAAAGAGTTTCCTGGAAAAAGGAAACTTTTTGCTTATTACAGCAGCAAGCTGCGAGACGAGGAACCAAGTGTGATCGCAGAAGGTCCAGGCGTGGGTCGAAAACCACTGTCGCTCATGCAGCCATCAAGCCTGTCCAATTTTCTGTCAGCACTGGGCCAGTTTGGAGATGTCCCTTTCAGCAGCAGTTCATTACAAAAGCAGCTACAGGATTCCAAAGCAATCCTGCCTAAGTCAGCAACATGCGAGAATTGCAAAGGAAGAGAAAAGAAAATGATGGTTTGTGGACAATGCCGTCAAACGTATTACTGCTCAAGGGAATGCCAGAAAAAGAATTGGAAGGTACACAAGAAATCTTGCTCACCCAGAAGAGAGTAGTAAGAAATCAAATGAACTAAAACTTTTACATCTCCAAGGATGATACATGTGCACTATCACAGTCAGCATTTTATTTGTTATAGCAAGCCCCAGGATTAAACAAATGACACTGTGTTCTTCACAGTTTTGCTTTTTTTAGTAAGCAGTTTCTAAAAAATGCTTTCTGTGTTATGTTGATCAAGAGACTCATCCATAACCGTGTATGTTTTCCAGAAACACCTTTCTTCTTTGGTGGTTAAAAAATTTTCAGAAGTTTTTCAGGTAGACAGGTTGGTCCATGGACGGCGGAGCATTTTTCCAACTGGGGGGGGGGGCTGACTAGTGACTTGAAGTGGGGGGGGGGCTTAAGAGACTCTTCTCTTATTAATTCTTTATTTTTTCTGTAAAAGTGGGGGGGGGGAGCTAAAGCCCCCCCAGCATAGGCTTACGAGCCGGGGGGGTGAGGGGGCTGCAGCCCCCCCAGTGCCGAAAATTTTCAAGGGCAAAAGGCTTAGAATTCGGGCAAAAAGCCAAGAGAAGAAATAGAAAATAAGCCGACAAATCTCAACATTACTTTCACAACGAATTACATCAACAGAAAAAAGTATTGGAAATATACCGAACTTTGTGGTTCAAAAGTCTAAATTTATCATTTATCTGCTTTCGTTTCCTCTCGCAAATTGCTATAATCATATTCGATTTTTTTTTACAAATTCTGCGTGACCCCTTAGTTTGATTCAGTTGCCATCATTTTGAATTGGCGAGGGCGACCAAAAGTTAGGATTTTCCACAGCTTGAACGTTTGCGTGCGGTTGATCCAGTATAAGACCTCGAAACAAAGCTGTTACAAATGTGAAGCTAATGCTTTTGACTCAAATGTTAATTGCTAAGTCTGCTTAGGGCTAGCTCAAAACTTTCAACAAAATGATTTAACCCAACTTCCCCTGAATGTTTTACACGCTTTTGTATACCTTTCAAGTGGGAGGGGGGGGGAACAATGTAAATTGGCTCGCCAATAATATTTTTTTTATAAAATAAAATTTTTAATGAATAAATAAAGTATTTCGGAAGAAACAGGATTAAGTGCTTGACATCTTCGAGCAACGCCACTAAATCAATTAATTTTTTTGTATACAACTTTTTCAACGGAAGTTTTTTTTCCATTTCATATGCGTCTTTATTCGTCTTTTAACTTATGTCTTTTTTTTTCGGGCAATAAGGTCTCGGCCCCCCCAGGTCCGAAGGTGCCCATACGCCTATGCCCCCCAGCCCCCCAGCCCGCCGTCCCGTGGTCGGGGTTGGTCAACCACCAAAATGTACCAACACATTGCTTGCTGCCAATGGATACTCTGGTGAATGAGACCACCAAAGAAGCAATGACATGGAATATGAGTATTTCTGATCCTTTCAAATTAAAGGAAACCTCAAAATAATAGTTTTCTAATATAGAATGGTTCTGACTGATAAAGATTAAGTCAAATTTTGAACAACAATTTTGAAAAACTTTGCCAATTTTTTAAAATGTGGGGTTCGTAGGCATCTTGAAACCCTTGAATTTCAGGAGTTTGATTTCAAGGTCTTGAAAGTACAGTCGAACCTCGATTATCCGGGCCTCAATTATCCGGATTTCTCGATTATCCGGACTTCCTTCTCTGGTCCCAATTGTTTCATGAATATTAATTAGTCACATTCAAGACCAGATGTAACTAAGTTCTATGACGATTTAAACGTTATTTCAAGGTGGTTTACCTGTCAAAAAACATTGGAAAACCCGTCTGATGTGTAGTTTCCAATTTGAGCAACAGGCAGGCAACTTCCTTATTCAGTTTCCACTAGCCATAAAAACATTCACACAAATAAATTTGCTTTCTGTCTTTGTTTAATTGTATTATACTGAAGTTTACAAAGCAAAATGGCAAAATTCAGAATGTTTGAATCCTTGCTATGAAGTGAAAAATATCGTAGAAGGTTCGATCGGTTGACACCGCACGTTTAGGTTAGCACCACGTGTAGACACCAGGCCCATCACGAAAAGATGCATGGAACGCCTGGAGGTTCAAAATTGTTTGCGAACGAATTGGCGTGTTTTCGTCGCCTTTTTCAGAGAAAAAGTGCCTCAAAATGATCAGTTTCTTCTGGAATTTTTGTTTCTGAGGATAGTTAATGCATCAGTCAATTCCAGCAGTGCCCATCTCCCCCCCCCCCCCTGGGCTAACCCCTGGGCATTAGCATTTCTTTAAAAAAAATTGGCAAATTCCCTGGGGTGGGGATGAAGGAACCGGGCAAATGCCCCGCTCCCGGGTTAATTGTTTTCAATCTCTCGATAGGTGATATAAGAATATAAATTATACGAGTTGTTGCTTCTTAGCAATGAAGAAATATCTAAAATTGAGAAAATATACCTTTAAAAACATCCACGAACATCCACGAGCTTCTCTAGTCATTCGTGAACTAGCTAATCTGCAACGTAGTCCACATCTTGGCCAATAAACGCTTCCATCACGAATACGCGACTCACTCCACGGTTTTGAAAGTACGTGTCAAATGCCCGGGGGTCAACCCGAGGTACGCAAATGCCCCACCCTCGGGACGGGCAACATTAGGAAATGGCCCGGGGTTGCCGGGGGGGGGGGATGGGTACTGCTGGAATTGACTGATGCATAACAGCTGATTTATCGCTATTATGGAGCGACGTTTCTTTTTTTTTCTGTTTAATGTGGAAAAATGGCCAAAGAAGCGGAGGATGCTGAAGATAGCGAACTATGCAGATCCGCACCACCGAATCCTGTCAGATGTTCTGGCTTATATTTTGGGCTCATTAATATTCATACTTTCGATTATCCGGACTCTCTATTATTTGGACTATTTAGCCTAGTCCCAATGAGTCCGGATAATCGAGGTTCGACTGTACTTGAAATTGGTTTTCAGTCCGTGATTTTTTTATTGAACGTCAAAAGGCTTCAAGGCAGTGAGAAGACCGCCAAAATAAGTGATTTTTCTCCCGTTTTTCAGCAAGCACATCAACGGCAGAATAGACTGGAAATCGTAGATTTGGGGTAAATTCCATGAAAAAAAGTCCTTGAAATTTCCAAGAAAGGGTCCTGGAAAGTCCTTGAAAAGTCCTTGAATTTTTGGCCGGAAAAAGTGTAAGAACCCTGAAAATGTGTTATCCATGATGTAGTTCCTTTTAAAGTTATCCCTGATAGTATTTTATTTAAATGTTAACAGACGTATAAAATGTATGATCATATTTATTATTTGATCTGTCTATTAGTGTTTTGCAAAATTATTTTTTCTGTAAGACATTGACAAATTATTATTATTATTATTTTTAAAAAAATAGGAAGTCTTTGAATCAAGTTTCAATGAGAGAAAGTCAAAGTTATTATTCCGAACAGAAAGATGAGCAACTTAAATCAGTTTTAAAATTTTATCAAAGTTAATTATTTTGTACATTGCATATCAAGATTTTTCAGAATAGAGTTGTAAAAGTTGTTATGCGAAGCAAGAGTTGTAAAATTGTTACAGTTAAATTAATCAACTTTTGAAAGAATTGTCTCAGAAGTTAATAAGTGATCCATTACAAGTTTTATAAAGTTCAGTTCCAGTTTATTTAAAATAATAATTTAATTATAAATAACACACCAAAAGTTTTGTTAGTCATGTAATTTGTAACTGTTACTTGATGGTTTGTAATAAATCACTTAATTATGAATTTTTGATAGCTTTTATTATTATTTTTTTTGAAGTCACATAGTCCCCCTGATTGCACTATCTTTTGGAAAAAAATGTCGTATACATTGTAACTGGGTTTGCACTATTCTCAGAATTCCTTAGCCTGCAAGTGCGGAGGGATTTGTGGCTGTTGTTTTAAAGTGGCTCATAATAGTTTAGTAAGAATTAGATATACCCGTTTTTGGTGTTCTATCGCAGCTATACTAATAACGTTTAGGAAAATATTTTAGTACAGACTTGTGCAAGTTTTACAAAAAAGCAAATTGAGGTCATTGTGACGTCAAAATTCGTTGCCATGGTAACGTCATATTTTGAGGAAAAATATACCCTATTTTGGACCTTTTGAGGCTAATAACTCTAAAACTACTTGCTGAAAGATCTTGTTTTTGATATATTTTTATCTAGCTGACAAAAGGAACATTTTTGCCAATTTTTAAAAAAAATCTAGCCAGGATTTGGAGTTACGTTTTTTTTAACAAGGAGGCAGCGTGGCCAAGTGGTTAGAGCGCTGGACGAAATCGGAAGGTCGCGGGTTCGAGTCCCGTCTGACCACTAGTTGTGTTGTTCTCGTAGTCCCGAGTTTAACTCCTCGCTACGTTTTATATAGCCACGCCTGCCTCCTGCCAGTTGGGATTTTCCATTTATTTTTTTTTTTTTATTTTATTCACATGCCCTGAAAAGCCCTGTTGGGGAGTGTCTTAAATATTTATTATTATTATTATTTATTTTTTTTCCATAAATTTAAGGTGGCTCTGAACCCCACCTACAGAAGTTTTTAAAAAATTGTTAGATTGTTTGTTTTGTCCAAAAGACAAAAATATATAAAAAACAAAAACTTTCACCGTCTAGTTTTTAAGATTTTAGTCTCAAAAAGTCAAATATAAGGTATCTTTGACAACTTTGGACGTTTCTATGGCAACGATTTTAGACGTCACGGTGACTTAAATTTGTTCATTGGTAAAACGTTTACAAAGTTGTACTAAAAGTTTAACCTCAACATTATTAGTGTAGCTGTAATAGAATGCCAATCAAAGGCTCTTCGAGCAACCTCATGGTAATTCGATGGATGAAGTGCCGACCTCCGCATTTTTTCTAAATAAGTGTCCAATAAAGTAAAGCAATCTCACTTTGCTTTATTTTTCCACGTGAGTTGCGACATTGATGGCTCGTGCTTTCAGGGGTTGTAGCGCTATTCAGTTTTCACAACCAAAATATTACCGGTTAGTGTATTACCTTTGATCCTTTTAAGCATTAAGTAAATTTGTTTTGTGAATATGTTTACTTTTCTGTCAGCACGTATAGCGTTATTTTTGAGCAGCGAAAAAAAATTGAGAAAAAAGATACGCCCGAGCACTTCGTGTATCTGCTCGAGTCAAAAAGATGAAAAACGGATGACGTGACACGAGGTGACGTGACGCGAAACAAAAACGTGCCGTGGATGTTGTGTTGACTAAAACACGTCACAAGGCGAGCGTAATAATTTTAACAGTTTTTAAGCGTAACTATATGTAGTTCATTGGTGCTATCAGTAATGTCACAATCTCACTTAATTTGCCTTCGAATGTTTTCTTGCGTGAATGGGTCATTGATAGTTTTTTTCTTCAAATAAGCGTTCAATAATGTAACACAATCTCACTTTATTTCCCTGTGAATTTCCATGGGAATTGCGTCATTGATGGTTCGTGCTCTCAGGCTTCGTAGCGCGAATTCTATTTTATCACAAAAAATATTTAAGTGTAACCTTTGATCCTTTTTAGCATTAAGTAAATTTGTTTTGTGAATATGTTTACTTTTCTGCCAGCACGTATAGCGTTATTTTAAGCAGCCATTAAAATTTGAGAGAAAGATGCGCGTTTCTGCACGACTCAAAAAGATGAAGAACGGATGACGTGACACGAAGATGATGTGACGCGAAAAAAAAACGTGCATGAATGTTGTGTTTACTAAAACGCGTCTTTGAATGTTTTCTTACGTGAATGGGTAATTGATAGCCTATGCTCTGAGGCTTCGTTGAGCGAATTCTTTTCTCTTTTATCACCAGAGGATAAGTGGAAGTGATCCTCTTTCGATTTGTTTTGTGAAATTCAATTTAGTTCCCTGAAAGAGAGAGACCCTGGAACGAGGTTGAGATTTGATTGACATGTGCTGAATGCGTTTAAAGGACCTTTCTGTCAGCACGTTTCTCGTTTTAATGCTAAATTAATTGCGGTTTGATATCAGAATCGAGTGAGTGAGTGTTCGAGTGAGAAAATGCGGCCCATAACATAACCTCATTACCATTCGGTAAAAATGGGAGTACATAAACCATGTGAATTCCTGACAAACTCCTGGAATTTTTGCATTTTCTGTCAAGGCCTTGGAAAAACTCCTTGAAGATTCTCTTTATTTTTCCTTTTTCAATTATGTACTTTTGAAAAACTCCTGTTATTAAAATAATGAAAATGCAGTCATAACCTGAAGTTTTACACCAGACCACACAACGGAATCTTCACCTCGTTTCCAAAACGAGGTATATAAGTTTCCCGCCAAATTTCACCTATCATTCGATCGCTGACAGAAAACAACGTGCTTTGAATTTGACAAACATGGCGGGTTTAATGGGGATGTTCGAAAAATTTGGCACAATGATAACAATTTTCAACCCCATGTATCCGCTGCAGTTTGAACGATTTGGAGACGGAAACCCAGACGACGATCCCGAGTTCAAATCACATTTATCAAATCTAAATCAGGGACACGGAGTCGCTGGAGAACTCGACGTGGACGAACGCTTCTACTCGAGCGTAGCGATTTACAACGCAGAGCAGAAAGCAAGGATGGCTTACGTATCAGAGGATCCTGTAGCTGAAGCAAAGGCAGCGCTGAAAATATCGCCATACTGCCCCGAGGCGTACAATGTGTTGGCTCAGTTCGAAGCGAAAACGTTTGAAGAAGCTCTTGGTAAGATTTTGTCAATGGTTTCATGCTCCTTTATGCTTTCAAATGATTGAAAGAAATGTATTGTGTCCTTTTCCATGAGTAAATTACAGAGTTCATCATTAAGTTAAGTGTAAGTTCGTAATTAAAAGCTTTTTAGGTTATCTCCTCATTTCGAATAGGCTTTCCAGCCCCAAGAAAACGAAGTGAACTTTGATTTGCATGTGCTTTGTAATCCGATATATCCGGACGTGTGAAAAAAAAAGATTAGGGTGCGTTTCTTTGGGAAAAATCCAAATCCGGATTCTTGATCCAAAAACGGATTTTGCGTTTCTTTACCTATATCCGAAAATGGATTAATCTTGGATCAATGATCTGAAGAATCCACACTTCGAGTGGATACATCAGATCATATCTGAATCCGGATTTTTAGGATTCATGATCCGTGCGTTTCTTTGGGAAAGGATTCGAAAAAAGTACCTTGACCCAGCGGTCTCTGCTGTGAAAATACAGGTTCGCTCTTTGTAAACACTGCCATACGGAAAGTTTTAGGCGGTTATTTCGATCAAAATACAAAAATATTTCACGATAAAAGGAAACGGTAGCTTCAGATAGGTATGTAGTATCATTTTAAATGGGATACAGGTTTTCTAGAACAGCCACTGTGTGCCTACGGAAGTTGTATCCTTTTGAAATTGTCACGAGTGAAATTTGCACTGATCATTTCGCAATCATTCTTCGCTCTCAGATGCTTTTTCGCCACATTGTGCTTAACGCTAAAGAAGATCTACTTCGACGTGTGGTTTTTGTAAAAGATTTTGTATGCTTAAATTATTTTAGCTAGAATACATTCGACGAAAAATAAATTTGTACTGATATTTTATGTTCTGTGCGAAATGTGTTTACGGGGTTGTCATGGCAAAAAATCCGTTTTCGGATTCTTCGTTTCTTTGGGAGCAAAGTATCCGTGTGATCTAAGATCAATGATCCAATTTTGGATTTTCCCAAAGAAACGCACCCTTAGTAAACACGAAAGTTGGGCTTTGAGCAATATTTACATTTTATCGGTGTTTCTCTCACATTCATTGCTTGTGTGCATATAAATTACCTTAAAGCATTTTTATACAATTAAACACTTTATAATGCTTTTATCTTTCTGGACAAAAGTTAAAGATTATTGACTCTTTTTGTTAAAAAACTTATAAGAGGGTGTCAATGGGGTGTAGCTATAGTCAGTAAGCAGCTAAAAAAAATGCTCCTTAGTCAGTAAACAGCTAAAAAACGCTACTTAGTCAGCAAGAGCAGGAGGGCATTTTGCGGGCGCATGCGTGCAACCGCTGTACAAAGACCGCGTGATCTTGGGAATAAAAATGGCGCGGAAGATTCAAACTTTGTTTTTTGTACTGTTTATCGTCACATAATTTAATATAGACGTAAATTTCGCTAAGAAAAAGTGTTTTGTTTGTGGCAAGGCTCTTATAAAGCAGATTTTCTGGCCTGCTTCTGGATCGTTGTTGCAAATAATGGGAAAATAGGTGGGACAGGTAGGAAAGCCTTCACCGACAAAAATCAAACAGGCCGTAAAAAGAGGAAAACATTTATTCGTGTGCTGGAGTGTGATATATTAGGATCAAAACTTCACATCAAATCAATTGCTGTAATACAGGCAGAGTGCGAGCAATATTATAGCTTGACGGGAGATTTTTTGCCTAAAGGGACGGCCACCAAAGAAAAGGGTTTTCCCCTGAGAGGAAAGACATGTTTGGGTGTTATGCACATGATAATGCAGCTCACTGATGACTCTAAAGCAAAGCCAACTTGCCCTTGACTGGCAAACAGGGTTTCCTGGAACAAGAGCTGCAGTTCTTTAAATCACATTTAGGCGACACAGAAGTAAAACAGTCGTTATAACAGAACGAACATCAATCTTAAAGAAACAAACGTTGAATGAAAATTTGAAAATAACATCGTTTATAGTTAAAAATTATTTCTTAAGACATTTTATGCAGCAGTTATTAGAACGTTTCTTAAAAATATATATATCGCTTGTTCGTTTCATGCTATTTTTTGACCGGTGATCAAGGCTAGATTTTTGCCCCCGCAGGGTTTTGGCCCAGAGGCCAAAACCCGAGGAGGCACCCTAGGACTCCCCGCGTGTATAACAAGGACAAAGAATATTTGTTGAAAAAGTAAGAAATGTGTTTGTAATGGGCGAAGCGTTCTCGATTTGACAAAACTAGGCGCGCACGGTCGTGACGGGTAATATTTTAGCAAGCGCGCACGGTGGTGTCGGGTACTTGCAACCACGAGGTCGCGTTTGGTAACCTTCGCGTTTCGAGATTCGCCATCTGCTAGCAGCGTTTTGTTTTCCGGTTTTGGCCTACGCGTGTTCACAGATTTGTTCGAGCGGTTTCTCTGCTTTGGTTGTGTTAAGTGATATTTGAAGCAAATGTTAGTAATACGTCGAAAGATTTCGAGCAATTGGTTTCGTGTTCTTGGCTACGTGCCGGCTACCTATGTTCCAAGCGTTACATTTGTAAGGTTTGCTTTCGGAGGTTTGTTGTATCGTATACATCTTACAAGTTACAACGAGTAATAAACAAACGCGTGAACTTTGTCATACAAGGCCTAGGTACAACGTAATTCGTATCGCTAACAAACTGTCAGATTATTTGATCCAAAGAGTGGGTTGTTTTCTCGAATCTTTGAATGTGCCATATTTTGTTACTCGTGGAATTTTTTAGGCTTTTTGGCCTGGAAATTATTGTAAGTTTATTTTGAATTTTATAAGCCCGGGAATAAGCTTGTGTGTTGTCATCACGAATAATGTGTTATGTGTTATTTCCGCTAAGTGTTATTTCCGCGCGCTAGGTAATATAATTCGACTTGAACTTGTGAATATTTTTAGGACGCAACGGTGTCACACAACAAGAAATTCCGCATGACACAGTAAAAGAGAAGCCTAATTGTGCAGTCCATCGGCATTAATAATTAAAGGCGACAAAAAACAAATTATAAAAAGGCGGGGGCAGCTTTATAGTGAGAACTATTACTAGTGATAAAGGAGCCAAAAATGTACTAATTAACATAGTAAAATGTAAACAAATAGTCTACCAGCAAAGAATTACCATAACACTTTAAAATTAATACCGATCTCAGTTATTCTTTTTTTTTTTCAACGGAATAATTGTGGGACATCGAAATGTGAAGTTATTTTGACCAATGCTTAAGTTTAAGGAAATAATCACAAACGATAGTTTCTCTGTTAGAATAAACCAGCGAGAACGTACGTTAAAAAAGCTAAAAATTACCACAATTGACCATTTTTTAACGCTACCTTCGCAGCATTAGACGATAGTTCAAGTACTCCAGGCTCCATATATCATTGGTATACGCTGGAGATCAAGGTTAGATTTTGAGATTTTTGCATCGTGGGAACGATGAAATTGCAGTTTTATGAAAAATCTGAACAAAATCATGACCACTCGCTCAAGCCTGGGATACTTGATTATAACATCGTATAGTTAAAACTGCTGTTTTATATTTTAGTACTAAGTAGCCGTAGCACTTTGTCCGTTTAGATCTCCCAGCTATTAAAAACATGAGCAAGGTATTTAGGTTCTCGACATTCGGTCGCCATTTTGTCCACGCGCAATGTTTAATACACATAGCCAAAGTCGATCAGATAAACGGCACGCCGACACCAAAGTATGCTTCTTGTTGTCAGAAGATAAAGCAAGGACTCCTAGTATCGTATACAGCAAATAAAACTTAAAACACCTTTTATTTTGAGCTGAAAATTAGGCCATAAACTGTGAAAAATATGTAAACAATCGATAGCAGAACTTCTCTGTCGTGCGCACTAGCCCATATCGACGCATGCGCACGCAAAATGCCCTCCTGCTGTCAGCAAGCAGCAAAAAAATCGTTTAGTCAGTTAGTTGACATGATTTTGAGTCCTGCAGAGTCTTATAGTGGTTCCCAAGTGCTGTCGCACTTTTTCCAGCTTGCAATGTTCTTGAACAGTACATCAAATCAGCTTGAAGAACATTGTTTTTTTAAAAACCCAGCCTAACCACTACCCTAATTTGTCTTCCATTTCGAGTTGTCAAGATGGAAGGAACCAGAGCATCACTCTCCTCATCATCATCCTCAGACAAGTGAGACAAAGATAAACTGGAATCAGAGTCAGAGTCATACTCTTCGATAAATTCCTCTTCCTCTCCTTTATTAATAAATTAATGACTTCTTCCACATTGCTTTCAAGAGGATCTTGTGGTAGGCTTAGCCCGTATGCTGACATGGGCAATGTGCCAGCTGAAAATTTTGTTGATTGCTGCCTAACAGTAAGCTGTCAAACACACTGTCCATGTTCACTCGCCCATTCCCTCATCTTTGCAATGTTCACCTTGTCTATGGGCACTACTGGGATAGGAGTTAATTTCTCAATAGCAGACAGATCCATTGCAAGTTCTGGAACTGGATAGTAGGATCTCCGGTGGGTGAAGTATTCAACAGTTCAGTTTGTTAGTCGCTTGATAAATTCTCTCATTCCCAGTTTCCAAACTCTCGGTAGTAGTCTAGCAAACTTAGCTAAACTTGGTGCTGGGTGTTTCATCCTCGTAGTTGCGTGAAGGTTCTTTACCACCAAAGTCAACAGAGACTGTAGGTTGATCGCGTTTGCAGCATCTGGACTCATGAATTCTTATAGTTTTAGAAGACATCTAATGCTGTTTAACATAAGCTCACAAGATTTCATGGTCTTGCTGGCTACTGTGCCCTCTGGTTCATTGGTGATTCTTTCTGAGCCAATCTGCAATTTTATTGTGGATCTGGGACACATCTTTTGAGGACCTTGTAACACCCTGTAGACAGGTTTGCGCATCTGCAAGGGTAGAATCCATACCTGTCTGGCCTCGCAAATGAATTCCAAAGTTACGAAATAGGTCCCCAAGGTGTGTTAGGAATTCAACCGTACCGTCCAAAGGGGTTACAAGCTTGACAAGAAATATTTCTTTCTTTTTTATTTCACAATAATCTTGTTATTCTCAAAAAATCTTCATTTCTTTTTATCAATTTCTAACTTTTATTGGTCGGCTTTGCTCCATATACGCTTAAAAATCACATGCTTTTATACGCTTGTCAGTTAATATTTTGTAATTTATACGCTTACGATAGCGAAAAAAGTCCTTTATACGCTAAGCAGTTAACCCCATTGACACCCTCTTATAACAGTCTCAAAAATATTAGAAACAATATTCAAACAGTTCACTTCAACAAAGGAAACTCAACAGTTATTTATTTGCTGACCACACCTAAACAGCTCTTAGTTGGGGGGTCAGTGGTTATTAATACTTTAATAATATTTTTTATAGTATTTAACTGATCAACAGAATACACAAATATGTGGTCAGTGTTTTGTTTGACAGAAATGTAAATTATGGGGATCAAGTTTTATGATAATCATTATTCTTTTAATCAGGTTTCTACAACAAGGCTGTGGAAGTTGCACCAAATGTAAGTGATGAGTTCAATAAAGAGGTATCTGAGAGAAGATGCTGGGGACTGAATCATCTGCGAAGCTATTTTCGTGCTGTGCACGGCCAAGCCAACACCTTACGCAAGATGGGAAGGTACGAGGAATCACTCAAAAAGTATCTTCAACTGGAGAAGTTGGATTCAAAGTTCTACACGTACAGGTACTGTTTAATAACATGCTAACACATGTGATCTCAGCAGTGAGACCCAGTGACCCAGTGGGACTTTGTCTTCAACCCCCCTTCCCCGCCTTCCTGCCCCTTAGAGACCTGAATCCATCGCCATTTGTTATTTATGAGACATTCCCCTGTTGCAAAAATCCACAGCACCAAAGTACAAAAAAGGTTGCTTTGTCTCACTTAAAACTCGCATCAAAGGTGAGACAAAGATGGATGACTAACTTTGACAGCAGATATCACAGGTAAATAAGTCTTTTATATCGCTATGACAGGGATTTTAAGTGTGTCAAAGTGAGTTACAGATTTGATCACATCAACTTTGCCACATCTTTGATGAAGTCAAAGGAATCCTATCTTTGATCAAAATCCAAGACAGCCTTTGTGGCGATCAAAGGTATGCCAAAAGTTTGCTGATGCAAAAGTTTGATAGCCCTTACCACCTTTTCCTGGAGTCAAAGGGTTATAATTATGTCAAAGCCAACTTTTCATGCCATGAGAAAGCCGTTGGTAGGTAATTCAATTTTGATATAAATGCCTTTTGACCTGCTCCCAATGGCTTTATATTGTGTAATTGGTACATGGTTAAATTAATATTTTACAAGTATCTCTGAGGCCCAGGGGATTCATCAAGGTCTGGAGCTTGAGGGCATTAGGGTTTTGCACCCAGGCAAGTATCAGCAATATCCTACCCTCTTTGGTAAATTGAAGTCCGTTCAAATGTTGAAAACAGCCACGCAAAGTAATGTTCGCAGCAGTCAATTTGCCCAGCAGCTGGCCCTAATGAAACCCTGGAGGCCTTTGTAAAATGTTAGTTTGTGTCTATTATGGGTTCATTATTATAATTTATTAGCGCGCAGGAATTTGAAGGGAAGGGTTTTGGAAGTGGGAAAAAAGAGTATGTGAAGCATCCCCTTCCTATCCCCTCTCCAACCTAACTGAAGGTATATCAGAGAACAAGTCAAATTTTATAAAAGTTGTAATGTGTGATTTTGATTGTTAAATTTCATAGCTGGTCATCATTTGCCAACTGG
Organism: Oculina patagonica; assembly: GCF_052425735.1. Lineage (NCBI taxonomy): Eukaryota > Metazoa > Cnidaria > Anthozoa > Scleractinia > Oculinidae > Oculina > Oculina patagonica. The sequence continues at coordinate 23,752,863 of NC_135769.1, forward strand.
AGGTACCATGTTCTGGAGGTGTACATGAAAATGGGTGATGACAAGGGAGCTCACAAGTTTGCTCATAAAAAATCCAATTTGGAAGCTTTTCGCCTGGCTTCCTCGAGTGGGGCGTGGTTCTGGACCAAAGCTCTGCTAGACTACCGTTACAAGGGACATCGAGGCTATGCCGAGGACCTGTTTGATGTGGAGATCTCAGATGATGACCCAGAATCAAGTAGTCTGTTTCATCACTTTGAAGGCACAATCCTAAGAGCGTTTCAAGCATCGCCTGAGACTCTGAATTTCCTGACTGGAGAACGCAAGCTACCAAATTGTCGCATCCCCTCTCACATGGGAAACTATGAATCACTGTCTAATGTGGCCACTTACTGTCTGTCCAATGCTGAGCTTTGGCGCAACACTCCTGGAGCACTAGAGTGGGCTGCCTACAATGCTCGCACATTCATGTGCACCATGATTTTGACTCAGGACAAAGAGTTCTGTAAAAGATTGAAGATCAAATGCAGTGCTAGCCAGTTTGAAACACTGCTCAGCAAAGGCGTATTCTTAGATGCTAGGGTGGAGAGTTGCGGGAAGACATTGGTTCATCTTGCTGCATGTGATGACAAGCCACAGATATTGAGGATGCTTCTCGATGCTGGTGCCAAGGTGAAAACAAGCACAAGTGTTTCTGACCTTCCACAGCCACTGCACATGGCATGTTATTACAATTTTAAGCCAAGAATCATCAAGATTCTTTGCAATGCAGGTAATTGCGCTTTAACAAGCAATTTATGTTATAGCTATAACTAATTAAATATTTTGTTGTGATTTCTTAACCTCCAACCAACTCAAACCATTTCCATTGGATTTGCCTCACTCAGTGAAACACTCACAGTGTTTCTTCAGATTTCTTGAGCTTCTAATTTCTCAAACCAATTTTTTCTTTTCCTGGTAATAATAATAATAATAATAATAATAATAATAATAATAATAAATGATGCAGACCTTACCTTTTTTCACCTTTATTGTGTTTTTAGGTGGTGACCCAACAGACAAGTGTGGTCTTCATTACTCTCCTTTACAAATGGCAGCAGAACAGGGTGCAATTACAGCATTCAAAGCTGCATTTGAATGCCTTCCAGCTCACCGCAAGAAAGATCAGGGGGTCCTTGACAGTATCCTGCTTGCTGTGTTTCGGAGCTCATGTTATGAGTGTGTCACAGGCCAAGGAGATCTCTGCCAGCTGTGCACTGGTGACGATGAACCACACCCAACAAATGCCACCTGGACTGGTGTGCTTGACTTTCTTACAGAGCACAACTACAAACCATCGAAAAAGTATTTGGAAAGCATTAAAGAACTTCCTGGAAAAGAGAAACTTTTTGCTTATTACTGCAGCAAGCTACGAGGTGAGGAGCCAAGTGTGATCGCAGAAGGTCCAGGCTTGGGTCGAAAACCACTGTCGCTCATGCAGCCATCAAGCCTGTCCAATTTTTTGTCGGCGCTAGGCCAGTCTGGAGATGGCACTTACAGCAGCGGTTCATTACAGAAGCAACTTCAGGATTCCAAAACAATCCTGCCCAAGTCAGCAACATGCGAGAATTGCAAAGGAAGAGAAAAGAAAATGATGGTTTGTGGACAATGCCGTCAAACGTATTACTGCTCAAGGGAATGCCAGAAAAAGAATTGGAAGGTACACAAGAAATCTTGCTCACCCAGAAGAGAGTAGTAAGAAATCAAATGAACTAAAACACTTTTTCATCCTTTTAAATTAAGATGAATACACGTATGCTGCCACAGTCTGCATTTTATTCTTTATAGCAAGCCCCTGGAGGGGTACTCCCCCTAAATGCCTATACGGGTATGTGCTGCCCAACGGGTCATCATTTTGGGCTCTCAATCAAGAATGGGGTATCCATTTTTGAGATGATTTTTAGAATGTAGTATATTTCGAATGCATGGAAGTTTCAAACTACAGTCGAACCTTGATTTAATGAACCTCTATGTAGCAAAGTCCTCAATATAACAAATCATATTCTTCGCCCTAGTTATAGTAAAATAAATGGAAAAGAACCTTTCGTTACATCGAGGTTCCACTGTATCAACAGTCAATAGAGAATGCCAAAAATTGTCTTTTTTCTAGAACGGGGTATCATTTTTAATGCAAATTCTTTCTTGAACTTTGGAGTACTTTGGAGACATGGGCAGCACATACCTACCCAAAACATACCTGAGTACCCTCCCGGGGGGAGGGGGGAAGCTCCAGGATTAAACAAATGACACTGTGTTCTTAACAGCTTTGCATGATTTTCAGTCAACTGTTTCAAAAATGCTTTTTGTCATGTTGATCAAGAGACATGTCCATAACCAAACATGTTTTCCTGAAACACCTCTCTTTTCTGGTGGTTGACAAATATTTAATAGGGGGTTTTCAGGGTTGGTTAACAGACCACCAAAATGTTACTCTACACATGGGTGTGTTGCCAATTGACATTCTTGGTGATTATGAGCTTCACTACTTTACAAGTTAAAACAGATGTATATTTATTAATGTATTATGATAATCGTATTAGACATATTAGATTTTGCTGTCGATGATTAATTTTGCAACATAACTTTTTCTGTACGATATTACATTTTTTTAAAAAAAATTATGAAGTTGTATTGAGCCTCAATGAGAGGAAGTCAAAAGTTTTTATTTCAAAGAGAAAAATGAGCAAATATTTAAATCAGTTTTAAAATTTTATCAAAAAGTTAATTATTTTGTACATTACCTATCAAGGTTTCTTCGAAATAAACTTGTCATATTTTTTAACTATTAAGAGTCGTAAAATTGTTACATTAATTTTATTTTTATGAAACAAAAATTTGTTAGCACAGCTTAAGATTGGTTTTTCAAGACACAAATTGTGTTTTTAGGATCATGCTTGGCGGGATATTATGGTGTAGGACTTTCAAGGAATTTCTCTTCCCAAAACGCTACAAGGAGGGGTCCGCAATCTTTTAAGATTGTATTTGACATAACCTGTGGCATCGGCAACTTCAGAGCGTACATTTTCTGCCCTCCGACGTCTAAAGAACAGCCCAAAAAAGCACCATAAACCAGGATGGTCTAAACTGTCTAGTAATGCATTGTCACAAATCAATAAAGGACACACTTGTTAAAGATATTTTGGGAATTTTGAGTAGGGGGAATTTTGAGTAGGGGAATGTGCCCCCAACATAGAGGGTATGTTCTTGGCTTGGAGTACAATGCCCCCCTCTCCCCACCCCCACGTTTTAAATACTTGTTGCCTCTGTGTTCTCTGGAAAACTCCTGTATTTCCCTTATAGCTGAGTAGTACAGACACAGATATACATTGTTTGTATTCAAGAAATGCACATGTTGTCCATATATGGTCATCATCTGGACACAACAGATATCCTGCATTATTATTCAACAAATGCGTGCGCTGCCCATAATTATATGGTCAAAATGTTAACGTTATCTGCCATCCGTACATAACAGATATCCTGCGATATACGTAGCTTGCGTGGATTCATCCAAAATCATGTATAATACAGTTTTTCTATCTGCAAAATTTGTTTTGTTGACAATTAATTTGTCGAAAAATAAAACAATTATCCTGCTCAATCTTGCAGAATATCGTCTGATTTTAGCCCACTTGGCCTACGGCCTCGTCGGCTAAGTATCAGGGGATATACAGGTTGCCAAGATTTGTTCAAAGTCTTGCAAAGCACTTCATAACCATGGTTTTCCTTGCTGCAAAAAAATTTAATGTGTTTCCTCAAAAAATTGTTGAGTCAATATGAACTGAGAGACACCTTGGGCAAACTCGCTGTTCCTTTGCCCCGCACAAACTATCTAAAAAACAGTTTTAGTTACCAAGGTGCAGTGCTTTGGAACAGCTTACCACCTGATTTGCGGCAAGCACAAACTCTCAATGGTTTTCGAATTGGTTGCCGACATCATTTTTCTTAGTTTCAAACTAGCTTTTTACTTTTAATAGCACACAGCATTCATGTAAAGCAGAGTTATGTTAGTATAGATTAGTTTTTAGTATTGTACTTATTACCATGTATTTTATAATTGTATTTCTGATGAATTTACCATGTTAAAATAAAGTTACTATCCTATCCTAGATATTCTGCTCAATCTTGCTGAATATAGTATCAGAAGATATTCCATGCGATTTTGCAGGATAATTGTCTTGATCCCTGACACTCCAACAACTTTTACTACATGTAGAAATCTTTTTTTATGGTCATAGTAGAATCACCCATACTAGCTTACGGCTTCTGCCTAAAGCTTGCCTTAAGCTTTAAGATTAATTTTGTTCTAGCCTGCATCTCAGATGTACATGTGTAATAGAACTCCAGATGGTATATCTATTTACAAGGTTAACTTCATCTGCAATGCAGCCCAGATTTGCTCAACTTCTAGCAAAGGAAGGAGTGGTTGGCACGTCAGGTGCAGGTAAAATTGTTTAATACTGTCTTTTGCATTTGTACAGTTTATAATGGCAAAAATTATGCCTTTTCTATTGGTAGACAAAACCAACCTCATTCCCAGGGTCTCTCTCTCCCCACTATCAAGGAGGGGAGGGGAGAGAGAGACCCTGGGAACAAGGTTGGGGCAACACCAATAGACAATTCTCAGCTGATTGTTCTATTTTCTAACACTGGCTCTGTGATTGCTTTGATTTTCATTGAACAGAACTCTCACAGAAATAAGAAAAACATTTTCTGATACATCTTTTACAGTCAGCACAAACTTCAGAAATTAGTATTTACGACCTTAGTTATAAGATGGGCATCTGATTCATGTCTGTATGTTCAAAGGAATTGCATTAGGTAAACATCTGGGCAACCCTTTAACTAGAAATTCTGCTCGGGATAGTTAAGTCTTGATTTCCTTTCTAACTTTGTCTTTTCTTTTGCCTTTCTTTAACACTCTACTGTGGAGTGCAGCTCAGTGTGAAAAACAACCACTCCTTGACTAAGACTTGTGATCCGTAACTTTGATCAACCATCTCGGACCAACAAAATAGGTAATAAACTACACAATCGTGCATTAACTCTTCTTGAAGTGCTTTGATTTACCATGAGTATGAAGTTGTTTTCTCTTTTTGCTTTTCCCAGATTGACCATCTTGCTGGTAAACACTTTTCTTGTTGCCTCTCCTTCTAAACTTCTTATGACTTTTTTGCCTTTTGGAAGTAGCTCTGCAAAATGAATGTTACAAACAGTTGCAAACAGTTAAAAAAGTAACTTCACGTTCATGATTACTAAGGTTACATTTGTAGCAAATTAACCCTTCTTTGTTATTTGTTTGTAAAATCAAGGGCTCCTCAAGCAACCTCATGGTAATTTGATGAAGTGCCGTCCTTTGCAATCTTTTTGTCAATGTCGAGTCAATGGGTCATTAATGGTTCATGCTCTTTTGTGTTAATTATTGCGGTTTGATATCAGAATGGAGTGAGTGAGTGAGGAAGTTGGAGGTTCATAACATAACCTCATTACCATGAGGTTAAAAGGTACTGCACATGCTCCACCAAGTACTGGTACTCTAGTTTTAGTATGTACATATAGTTAAGCAAGAAAGTGTGCCACAAAGTTATGCTTTGCTGATTGGCATGTACATGTAGCAAAACTCAACTGTCTTGTCTGGTGCATTTGTGTATATGTGTACATGTATATGTTGTGGTTCAATTTTACCCGCAGTATAATCTTGTATTTCCCATTGTTTTACATACTTCATTATCATGTATTACCATACATACTTACTTTTCAGTCCGTTTTACCAGGGAATTATTCTGTTCCCCAGAGACTGAAGTACTTGACGTATCTTGTTGTGATTTTACTGTTTCCATCAAACCCTAAACATAAAAAAGAAGCATGAATTAGGAGGTATTGTTTGAAATAAAGAGCTAGGAATGGTATACAGGCAGATACTAATCACAAATACTGGGTCTAAATGTCGTCAGACTTAAAAATTGTGAGAAAATCAGGCTAAGCAGTATTAAATGAAAAATGCAACTGGCTGCTGCAATCTACAAAGAAAATATTTTCTCAAGAAGTACAATTAAAAATAAACAATAAATGACTTAAGTGTAAATGCAGTATTAATTTTACATTTGGCACTGCTGTGCTAATTAATGACAGTAAATAAACAAGTGTTGCATGTTGCATGATCCCAATGGTAGAGGCTGAACAAATAACTATTAAATTTTACAAAGGTTATTGAAGAGTTGAACTCTGGGCTACCAAGAACAAATCCAGCTAGTGACAGGGTAGTCTGAAATGTCAGCCGTCCTCTTGTCCCAACCCTTCAAAGGAGGGGCATGAGCGAGAGGGAAATCTGTGGCCCTCCTTGGGGGGGGGGGGAGGGGAGACAAGAGGATGGCTGACACTTCAGACTAATGACAGGATGAAGATCTTTAAGTGGGGAACTCAAGATTTCAAATCCTGTGCCCTAAAACATTTGCCACACTGCTTCTTTATGTACGTTGTTAAACACCAAAATGCATCATTACAAACATTATTTTTCTTTTACTTTATAGTGTTCCTATTTAATAGTTTTATTACTACTACACGTGTATTTCAGTTTTGACACTCAAATAAAGGTATTATTATCATTATTATTGTAAAGAGTCACACAATAGCAGTCATCATCCATGTAATATCAGTTCGGATGTAGATGTTTAAATTCTAAACTTGTTTATTATTCACCAAGCCTTTTGTTATTGCATAGTAAGACTAAGTCAGATTCTTTTATTAGTCCTTGCACAGGGATGGTAAGAAACAATCCCACAGTTTGTGTCACTCACCCTATTTGGTCCAATACATGCAAACTTTTCACCGTCCAAGTTGACGTCACTGATAGTAGTAACCGTGACAAGATGCTCAGGATGGTCATAGGTTGCGTCAACTGATGGTACAACTTCTTGTTCATCATTTTCATCATCTGATTCAAGAGCCTCTAGAATTGGACAAAAACAAATCCTTTTGGTTTGTGCAACTTGCCTTAGTGGTCCTTAGCACATTGGAATTGAACAAATATACAGTGTGTGAAGATGAAAATGAAATAATTATGAAAAACTTTATAACACCTTGAATATAATTTTTTATATCCCTATCTGTCATTCTCTTATTCTCACCTAATTCTTTCCTGTGTTTCTCCATTTGTTCCGCCATACTTTTCTTTTTCTATTACGGGGAAAATAAAAGATCAATTCAATGTGTTATTTTGAAATGGAAAGAGAAGGAGACATGGCTCTGACTCATAATGATTCATATTGAGCATGCATATGCATTAGTGCTACTAGAGGGGCCTGAAGGGGTAAAATGAGAACTGGGATTTGGGCAAATTTTCACTGGGAAAATGGGATTTGGGTCACTGGGACTGCGATTTGGTCACGCAAACAAATAAACAATAGAACTGGGACTGGGATTTGGAAAATCGAGAGACAATAGGCTTGGAAATGGGTTTTGGGCAAAATTTGGGTCGAAAATGGGATTTATAACCCCCCCCCCCACACACACACACACACACACGGCCCCCCTTTAGGACCCTTCTACTAAGCTACTAAACAACCTTCACACATGACCATATGTTGTATGTCACATGTGACCACCTGTGGGCTCAACAGCTGTCTGTGGTAAAATAAAACATTATGGCTTTGTCACCGTGCGATCAGTTATCAAGCAACATATAATTTGAACATGCATTTTTACAGAGTGCTTTGGGACAACGGTTTTCAAAACAGTTAGTTTCATCCAACATCATGGACATCTGTTAGATCCAACTTTGAGTCAGAGCAGAGTCTCCTTTTCTTCCTGTCTCAAAATGACAGAAAAAGAGACTCTGGTAGCAAGGAAATGGAAGTTACACTACATGTGTCACATGTAACAGAGATTCCAACCCTTTTTGAAGGAAAAAAGGGAGCATTTTTAGCGCTGAAGGTGTGCGCCTCTAGGGGGGTCTGGAAGCATGTTCCACTGGGAAATTTTGCAAATTTAGGTTCTCTCAAGTGCCATTTCCGGCATTTTGACATCATTTCTGAGTTATTTTATAAGGTCTTTATTCTTTTCACAAACATTTTTGGTACTTTTCTTTACTTTTGCTACACTCAGATCACTCAAACAAACCTCTTGTTTGAATTCCTTTCTCCTTTCCTTTTCCTTCTTTGTTAGATCTTCTTTTGCCTTTTTTCTTCGTTCATTTTTCCTCTTTCGAAATCCAAGAAGATAGTCCCTGGAAAATTAATATGAAAATAACAAAGTACATCTTATCTTGCTTATCTCTGACTGTTTAGCCATCTGAGCCACGCCTGATAGTTATACTGTAGTTTAATGATTATTTTACCAATACATTCAACTTCAGATTCCTAGGATAAAGCTTATAAAACAAACACACATACTTCAATGTGTTTGCAGCAAATTCATAGAGACATACAGTCCGAAACAGAAGTTTATATGCACAAGCAACTTGTTGAAGCAGACGTTCAAAAATGTCCTTTGTTACTTGAATGTTCGCTTATTGGCAGTTTAAGGCTAGGGAAAGTTGATTGTCAGAAAAAATCAACCGAAAAATTAAATACCTGCGAGAATTTTCATCAAACACGAGGACTTTCTTTTCTTTCTTCAGCTTTTTCTTTGCCGCCATCTTGAAAATAACCACTGAATAGTTTATTTCAGTATCGCAGGCGCAGACCGAGACTTGTTCCCAGGTCTCCTACTGTCATTTCCAGTTTCTCGCGGAAACGCGGGAAACTCAAATAAAAATGGCGGAAATTCCGCACAAAAACGTAAACATACTTTCTCGGTTCACAAAGCTTCCAGATAAAAATCAAGCGACTGTTTTGGTAAGTCCAGAAATCATTCTATGGTAGAGTGTATTTTGATGTGTTTTTAGGAATGTTTTCTTTTCTTTTTCGTTGCAGTTTGTTGGCGTGAAGGGAGTTGGAAAGCACAGAATTGCAAGATCTATGCTTGGAATTCGCACCGATTTCTCGCTGCAGATGTAGGTCACATAAGCTTATTTTTATCTTTTTAAGACTCAAATTTTATATTAGCTCTCACACTGATTTCTTGTCAATAACAGCCGTGTTGCTACAAGTCTGCCATTGCCTGAGGACACTGAAAACACAAGACCAAGAGTAGATTTTGTTGTGCTGTTCATTGACTTAACTAATAGCTTGAGGTAATCCAACAAGAAATATCTTTAATATAATTATACTTATTTACAGTTCGTGTGTCACCTTTGACGCTTTTATTTAATACTCACACCTATGGCTGAGGGCCTCTAAGGGGAGGGGGAGGGTCCATGTTCCCAACAAATTTTTCCTTGTGTTCCCTAAAAGTATTTCTTCGATTTTGGTGGTCCCTGTTCTCTAAAACATGCTCTTTTCCCATGTTCCCAATTTTATTTTCATTTTGTTCCCATGTTCCCAGAAGTTAATGGCCATGTTCCCTAAAACCCCTGGGGGAGCCTCATGGCTGTCAGTAATGAGAATTGACATTATTCTTGGTTTTCACATGACGTCGTCAAAATTCTAAAACCCAGAATCGCAAGACCCTGAGTTTTTATCCTTCAGTGGCAATTAGACGTGCATAATATATATCCTTTTGAAGGTTTTTAGCTCGATAGCATTCGCCGTCTTTAAGATAGAGTACAATGTTTACTGAGTTTTTGTCGATGAAGAACGTAAAGACTCAACTTTGGATTTTTGACTCGACTTTGGATTTTCCTTGATTTACTTTCAAAAAACTTTTTTCCCAACATTTGAGTTGTTAAACTCAGGGTGCGGCTTATCTGCGGATGCGGCTTATACGCGGGTGTTTACGGTATTTTGAATTTCGGAGTTTCACGCCACACGAGATCAAAGATGGCCGCCGTAGCCTGTCACGTATTCTTTAAAAAATGCCTCATCCTGCGATTTTTAACAATCTGGACATTTGAGGTTTCGCGAGAAGTGTTTTTGTAAATGTTTACTTGTTCATGAGGGTGATTTGACCGCTTTTTGTAGCAGAATTTAATGCCAGATGTTTTCATTGATTTCCGGCCGCCATGTTGGAGCCCAAGCAGTTGGGCTCCAACATGGCGATTCCATACTGTGCTCTCTAAATTTGCGTGAAACATTTTGACTGATAACTCCAGTACGGAATAACGTACAGACCTGAGACTTGGACAAGTAGTTTACATAAAAAAGTTTTTTTTACAACCTGTAATATTCTTGATTTTTTTGACTCGATAGTTTTCGATTTATTTTTTCGCGGCGTAACAGTGAAAACCACGTATAGTCTCATGGGCCAGCCAGCACCAACAGATAAATCGCTATAATTTCAGTGGATGAGTGTTGGCAAAAGATACTACGCTATCCACTGGATAGTTATTTATCTGATAAGTGGCATTTTCCATCCTTTGAGTAACCTGAGCCTAGTGCACAGCAATAATATTTACCGTAGTTTGAAGAACTGGGGTCTGGACTGAAGGGGTCAAACTACCATCCAGTTTTCACTGATAGCAATTAATATATTTTTTCGTAAGTAAACAGACCATCTTTTGAGACTTTCTTTTATTCTTCATGTACTGTACAGTACCACTTACCAGGGTGCTAAATGAGTTTTTTTTAGGATGTGTGAAAACAAAAAACAAAACAAAAAAAAAGACAAAATGCAAATCCCCAAGACAAAAAAAATAGGACTGCAGCGCTTCACTGCATGGCCTCAGAGTTAGAGGATCAAGGCTGCCCCCTCCCCCCTCCCCAACAGACTTCTTTCAACAAAATAATTGATGCAGCTAAAAACAAATGGAGGCGATTAAGCTCAGTACATTTTAAATCGATCAAGGCAACACTAATAATTTATGAGGTAATACAGCCAACAGGGATAAAAACAGTCCTGTCTGGTCATCTGGGACAATTAGGCAAGTAACTTTTTACACTTACTTGCTCAATAGACAAGGGCCCAGGCAAGGTGTCTGCTGACTAAATCATGCAAAAATTAACTAAGACAAGCATGCAACTTCCGTGGGCAAGCAAAAATTGAAAACTGCTTGCCCAAAGAGCTGAAATTCAAGTTTCTATAATTAATTTCAAGCCCTGTGATATACATGTAATGCTCATTCTCATTTGATGTCAAACATCTCAGTGATATGTTTTAGCGAAGTGAAAAGATCCATTTCCTTTTCAAGCCAAACAAATGACCAGATGTCACAATGACATGTCTGGTTTAAATCATTCACTGCAGACGAGGGATGGTTTAGATGCATGGTTTACAGGCTCACTGATATTTTATTTCTTTATGTTTACAAGCTTGGAAACAATCAAGTCTGCAGTTAAGCATGTCGACATTGACTACTTCCTGGGACACTGTTGCTTTGTGGTCACACAAGGTATGTTAATCAGTGTTGTATACAGAAATGATAGGTAAAGTCTGCATTCAAGCCTACTACCATTTTCGAGCGACCGTGAAAGGCAAACTTTTTTCTGCGTTTTCTCACGTGTAAAACATTCAAGTTTGTCTAGACAAACTGTCGCGTTTTACAAGTAAACCATTTAACGTTGTTTAACGTAGAAAATACTCTTCAAAATAAAAATAAATAAATAAACAATCGCTGATCGCTGTCACAACAATTGCCAGAAATGTAAAGCCGCCCTTTTCTGTCAACATTCATTGAAGAAATATAAAAAGTCGACGCAAACAGTTTTCAAAACACACCGGCGGGGCTGTCAAACTTGACATGTTGCTGCTCCAAACGTTAATTGGTTCAGTTGAAAAACGTGACGGTTTGTCTAGTCAAACTTGAATGTTTTACCCTTGAAAAAACGCGGAAAAAAGTTTGCCTTTCACGGTCGCTCGAAAATGGTAGTAGTGGCCCATCAGGCAAGTGCTTATTTCTCGTTTCTACTCCTCCATAGACCCTTTGCATAAATGGCGCCCAAATTTAAATAACAATACTATGTACATCCTTAGCCTCGTGTGGATGTTTTTTAACAAAGGATTTTTACGTGAACGTGAGGCTAAGGATGTATCTGTATTGTTATTCAAATGCGGACGCCATTTATGCAAAGGGTCTATGGATGGGAGGATAACTTAGTCCATTGCAGAGTAACCCTCTAGAATTTGATTCGCCTGTACCAATTTAAACACCTGGGTGGAGAGATGAACTGTGAAAGTAAAGTGTCTTGCCCAAAAACACATTACAATGACGCCTGGCCAGGCCTCTATCCAGTGCACTAACCATTAGATCATCATGATCTTTCATACAGAAAAGATACTTTGGCTACAAATCTGGCGTTCGAATTTTTTTTGAGTTGCAGATTACATACATTCTATGTATGAGTTTTTGAGTTGGAGGTTACATACATTGTATGTTTACATTCTATGGTTGATTACCCCCCCCCCCCCCCAGTGACGTTTTTGTAATTTTTAGGCTACACTTAGCAACAAGGCTCCCTCAACCTTATTTGATTTGTCGTTTTTCAGCTAAAAATGAAGCCATGCATGCTGTCAGTATCCAGGAGGTTACAGGTCTTGCAGACAGTTATGACTCGCCCCTTATTTGTGCAGACTTGGAGGTGAGCATAGCAATCTAAGGCTGTTTGAGAAACTTGATGATTGTACGTTTGTTATCAGAATGTCAATTAGATGCGAGTTATAACTTTGGGATTTTAGGGAAGTGGTCATAACAAGTGTACTCAATGGAGAACCACCTTGTGTAGGGGTAGGGGGCTATGCAAGACACCACCTGTCTGATAGCCAAATGGACAAAATTTGCTTCATTCAAGTCGAGACCATATTAGGTGTGCATGAAGCTTGCATGTTGCAGAAATGGCACAAGGAGGTTTGAATCTTTTTCTAGGTTTACTCCTGGTAGAATGGGAGGGGGATACAAACAAGACACCATCTTAAGGTGGGGAAGGGGGAGTACATAGAGTCAACCTGTCTGAGTACAAAAGTTTTGACCATTTCCTTATCCAATTTTGTAAGAGGTTTTGGGTGGGCTTGTAACTGGGAGAGCTTATATCCATGGGGGGCTCATAAGCAACAACAACAAAAAAAAGCAATTATGTTGAAAATAAGCTAGAGGTTCTGATTAGCAATATTATTTTAAGAAAGCCACTCTGATTAAAATTATTTGCACTCTCCCCGCCAAGGTATTAATCGCCTATTCCTACGAGGTCTTTCCTAAGTTTATATAGAAAAGTTGGATGGAGAAAGGCCTCTAATTATCTGGAGGGATTTATTACCAGAATATTTTTGTCGTTAGCAGACAAATAGGGAGCCCTAACCAGAAAAGGGGGGAGGGGTGTTGGGGGGTGGGAATTAGAGCTGTTCTTCAGTTAATTGATAGTGAAATAATACCAATATTACAATTTAATGCTTTAAAATTGTTTTGAAATGTAGAAAGAGGAAGACAGAAAATTCCTGTCAAGGAAACTTGTTCATCTTCTTCAAGTATCTTGTGGATTCTGTTCAGATGTTACAACATTGTTACTGGACACAACTAGGAAATCATTTGTGTTTGAAGATGAGCTCAATGGCATGATGGAGTAAGCCAGAAAAGAACTCTAATGGCTGTGGATTATCAACATAAAACTACGAGATATCCATTGGTATTGCTACTGACTGTTGCCTTAGTAGCTGAATCTGCTAGAATATGTTGACGTTTTGACTCAGCAGCAAGAAACAAAGTCAACTCTACAGTCATTTGGATCTGACACGAAAACATGTTTTATTTGACATCAAGAAAACCTGCAATAATTCCAGAAGTTTCATGAAGCAAAAGCAAGAAAAGATGTGCCTGCCTGCAGGTGTCTGTTGGTAAAGGTCCACTTGTTATTGCTACTATGCTGTGCGCACTATACTTTGGATTTCAAAACTAACTGTCTTACCTCTATAGCAAAAGTTACACCTGTAGTGTAACTTTTTGGGACAAATAAGGGAGTGCCAGGGAGGGGGGGGGGGGTACTTGGGATTCCAAGTGACGGGGATGATCGAATGGGAGCAAAAATCAAGACCAAAAAAGTCCCTAGGACTTCCAATATAAACCCAAAAAGTCCCTAGATCAAAATTAATTGACCCCTCAAAAATCAACAGCACAACACGTTTGTTTGTACTTTAATCGCAGAACTACACAGCCAAGACACTACCAACAAACCTTCACATTGTTCTTTATACCCAAAGACATCCCTACTTTAATAAAAAAAAATATATGTGCCAAATTTTCCTAATTTTTGTCTTTCTAGTGCTTTGGAGCCGGGCATCTGTGCGGTTATCGTTTCAATGGTTTTTCGCTCATAGTACACTCAATTTTAAATTCATACATAGTCTTATAGTACACTCTGGTAAACCGGGAGAAGAAAGAAACTGGCGGGGGGCGTGGGGGGCTGCTGGCATCGGGGGGACCGGGAGGGTGGTGCAGCGGCCGGCCCAGAGTCCTCATGGGCCGAGAAGATGAGTGAGTGAGTGACACTCTGGTTGAAACAGCACAACAGTTTCTTTCAAAAGTTCTAACTTTGTCCCCTTTTAAAAAGACGAGTGTTAGGGTTGGTAGGGTGGGATGTACTGTAGTGTTCAGTAAACCAACATTAAAACCTAATTAATATTGAATGCTTTATTATATTTTATACACTTTGTACAAATTATCAAGAGTTACAGTACTTAATAAAAAGAATTATACAGCTGCAATATTAAAAAAAAGCATACAATATCACTGCTCTTGTGAACGCTGGACATTAAGTATGACTACTGAACTGGGTTACTTGGAACAAAATAACCAAAGCGATCAAATGGAAAGGATGATGACCTTTTTTGTAAACAAACCAATACAACAATTTTCTACAACAAAATTTGAAACCCAACAAAGTTGCAAAAAGTTGCAGACCTTCCATCGTTTTCTGATTGGTTAGTTTTGATCCTAAATTTTAAGTGTTTATTTAATTCAGCTTCAGTTTTGGCTGTCAAAAAATGAGTTCTCAATCTAAAATTAAAACTGATCATGTAGCCGCCAAGGTTGGGAACTATAATCGAGTAAAACATACCTTTATTTGACTTCACTTAGTTTCAAATTTTGTTACAGAACTACTGTCTGGAGTTCTCAACCTCATTGGTCTGTTTACAAAAATGATCGCTATCTGTTGCTCTCAATTAACATTTTGATTGGTCAATTTTCTTTTAAGTGGCCTAGTTCAGGTAATGATCACACTGTAAATGATAAAGTTCGTAAGGGTAGTCTGATCCAAGAAAATTATCCTCCAAAATATTAATAAATAACTTCTGGTTTGAATTGTGAGATAGTTCATGTAATTATTATTATTAAGGCTTTGAGAAATCAGAATGCCCCTATACATGTATCTATCATTGCTTTGCAAAATTGGAATTCTGCTGCTTTTTCCAAAGAACCTACTGTATAAAAACAAACAAAACTAAGATTTTTTCAGAATGGAGAATTCATGCCTAATTTTGTCCCAAACTTTAGCTTGGCTCTCCTCTGAAATCTGATTCTTTCCCTGCAAAGATAAAGGAAGCAAAGTAAGCTACATTTTGAAATTACCTTGTGCTACGAATGTGCAACCTGGCTATTGAGTATTAAATTAGTACATGTAGTCTTCCCAGACTGATTCTACTTGGCACAGGCCTGGCTGTACCACCTGATCAACATTCTGCAGTGATATGAAAAATGTTGATTCAGTAATACAGACAGATTACCTTGTGATTATCTGTTTAAAACAGATGCATACACCTTAATGTTTTCTCAAGCTATATACTAGGTCATCCTTGTGAATGTTTGGTTTTCACCTTTAAGCTGCTTTTGTACCGGGTAATTATAATTTTGTTTGGGATAATTTATCAAGGCTGGGAATCTCTATATTTCATAAATTGGTATTTCAACATGTCTAGTTGGAATTAATAAAAGTTTACTTCAGAAACTAATCGTTTGTCAAAATTTACTGTGCATATGGTTTATTTTTTCCACTCACGCATTTGCATTCAATGCCGTAAAATAGCCAGGTATTTAGGGGTGGGTTCGGGCGTAAAACCTTCAGTCATCAATGGGTTAACCTAGAGAACTACCATTTTGAATTTTTTTCTTGCAATGGGATTTTTGTACATAATTTTCAAAAAATAATGATTTAATAAGAGAAATAGCTCCCCTGGAAATAATAACCCATAATACTGTTCAGTACAATAAGATGATTCCATAAAATAATGCAAATATTAAATTTATTTATTAATTGCACTTCTCAGTAATGTGCAAACTCTGCTCAATCAATTGGCAAACTGGTTTTCAGTTTTCGCTGCTGTCAATCATCTAAGCAGACCTCTCAGAAAACAGAAGTTCACTTCATCGGGCTCAAAACCTTGGTCATAACATAACAATAATATTTTCCTCAACTTCCTTTTTTTACAAGATAAAATTACAATCCTTTTTATGTTTTCGAATATACATACAACTATTTAAACTATACCAATCATTTTCTTTGCTTCTGTTTTTCAAGGTATGTTGGTTGTTGCGTTGAGTGTCGACAGTAAAAAAACACATTCGTTAGTTGGGTTTTGAATTTCAGAGTTTGCGTGTTACTGAAAAGTGTAATAATTTTTTCCTGGCTCTAAAGCATGTCCAGTGAACTGAAAATAATCATATTTGTCTGGGGAAAGCAGAAAATACCGGTAAAGTTAGAGAAAAAAAGATATCTTACTTGATGTATCTTCTTTTTAACAGCTCGCAAATTGCAAGGGCGACAATGGGCCATAAAACAAGGATGACTATAGAGGGAACTGGTACATCAGTAAGATGGTACACTAAAGAGGCATGTTGACTCCACCCAACTTGAGATAGTGCAAAGTATACTAGTTGGAGTGATAAACTGTGGGATAAAAATTCAAGTGTTATTATAATCATGGCTTAATTAAGACATCAGCGTAAATGTATGAGCCAAACTAACTAAACTGAAAATTCTCTAAGCTCTCTGCAAACATTTGGTTTTTTTTAATTTACATACATACATACTTTACATACTTTGACCAATTTGTTTTTCACCATAGCTAGCCTGCTCAGCCCAATTTCTGAACAGCCTAAGTGTGGAAAGCTTCATTTATACTGGAACAATTGCTATGCAGGCTAAGGCCTTGGCAAGCCAAATTTGTCTAGTAAATCTATTAATAAAAGCAATGTCTCCCATAGAACAAGATGAGGACTTCACAATTTTTCATTTTAGCTCTTCATTTATAAAAAAGTAGATACCCGATAGATTTCTGTTTCTAACGGTGGTAGTATACGGTTTTCACAAAGTTGTAACACTGCTAGCACAATTTCATTAAATTTTGCTTTTGTTATTCAGTCATAAACTGTTGTTCTAATGTCTAATCAAAGAGTTATAAATTTTCTACTTAAACTGCTCGAAATTTCTTAACGAAAGACCTATACCAAGTGTCATAATTATTTTAGAAACTTATAAGAAGAAAAGATAGACCATTCACTGGGCACTTACATGACAACTACAGAAATGATCCAGGACTTGTTCACAAAAGGTGATTTCCTCCACAACAAATGAAGACGATGCACATAACTTGAAGACATAAATACTGAAAAATGAAACATGTAAGACATCCATAGTTAAGGCCATTCCTTTATATTGCATTGTTCATCCTTACTGCACATAATCTCATGCACGATTAGCCAAATATGCGCATTAGTAAATGGTGACCTATCATTTTTTCTCTTGAATTGAATAGGTCATTCCTGAGTTGTCTTTTGTCTCAGTACCAGAATGAGTCTTTGCGCGAAACCATTCATATGAAAATTTGTTTCACTTGCATGTTTAATTCCAGAACAGACACAGCTCAACTCAGAAATGGCCTATTGAGCAACAACTTTCTTTCTGTAAAATACATGTAGATCTAGACCATTTCATCATTGAACAAATTGTGTAGCCCGCAAGCAGGTTCACCTTGGGGAATGAATACACGGGCAAGTGGTGGGTGTATAAAACGGTATTTTAAAAGCCATACCACTTAAATAAACTTTCACAACTTGAACAAGTGTTTAGTACCGATATTGGACAACCCTCTGATCTCCAAAAACATTCTTTAATTACGTGTAGTAAAAAGATGCAGCCGGAGGCCAGGACAAGTCGAGTCCCCGACGGGACCCCGGCCCCCAGACCGTCCCCCGTCGGACCAGATTTTCTGTCCCACCCTCCACCCCCCCCCCACATTTCTACATTGCTATCCAGCAGTATGCAGGATCTCCCGTGGCCCCCCCGAGTCCCGTAGCCAGGTTGCGCCCCCGGCTGGAGGCCTGCCCCGGGGACTCAGATCTTTGTCCCCGCTCGTGTCTGTTGAATAATTTCTTCACTATTCTTAAATTACATTACCAACATACCAAAAAGAAGTACTAGAAAAAATACATTGATGTCTTGAGCCATGGCTAGTGCTTGAATGTGACTTTCTCCCAAACCATTCCAGAGTTGAGTGTTGTTTCTTTAGTTGAAATAAATAAACAAAATATTCTGTCATAAAAAATTATTTCTAAAGTGCTTATTAACCCAGGTCAGGTGTTAGAGTGATCCCAGACATAGGCCTAATGTTTAACAACAAAGTGATTAAATTAATACTTAATTTGTCAAGCATTCCTTATTATGATTTCAGGATTTGTATGTTAAACCTTCACTGACTTTTACCTACAATGCAAGGCAACCATAAATAAGTAGACATTTATGCATGAACAGGAATATTAAAATTGTAGAACTTCCAGATTTTAAATTTAGTTCCAGCATCCAGCAGGTGTCGGAAAATGGTCCATTCAAAAAATACCACATCTCACAGAATTTCAGTCAAATTTCCTGTGGTCTCGCCAATTCAAATTTTCTTGTGACACTTGTCTCTGAGTCTTGGAGTCTTTCTTTGGCAAGGCTAAGAAAGACTCAGGCTCACAGAAAAGGTACATGTCTCACTGTCTTAAGAATTCTCAAATTTACTTAAAACCAAAACCAGTACCGCATACCCAAATTGAGTCAGACAAAAA
Organism: Oculina patagonica; assembly: GCF_052425735.1. Classification (NCBI taxonomy): domain Eukaryota; kingdom Metazoa; phylum Cnidaria; class Anthozoa; order Scleractinia; family Oculinidae; genus Oculina; species Oculina patagonica. The sequence continues at coordinate 23,771,884 of NC_135769.1, forward strand.
TATAAAAAAAATAATTAATAATTATTTATTATTGTTACCTTAATCCAAGGAGGTAGTGGCAGTTACCAGATTTCTGGTTCAAAGACAAGCAAAATCCACAAAGATTTAAAGGAAAAAGAACAAGACAACAGATACAAATAGAGGGAACGAAACACACAGTGAAGAAGAAGCAAACTGTATGTGTGATGTCCTGAAAACAAAACCACAAATGACTAAGTGAAAAGAATGTATCACTGAAATGACCTTTTTGACTGGTCAAAATTAATTGAAAATTAAAATAAGAAATATCAATACCTATGCCCAAGGGCAGTCATTGGAAATTCTGAGGGGTAGAGGGTTTTTTAAAAGGGTATGAAGCAAAACTGGAAGTTCAAGAGGGGGAGTTCATCCCAGGGGGACTCGGGTCAAGGAGATGTGCGAAGGATTTTTTGGGGTGATTCGGGATTTTTTGGGTAGGAGAATTTGAGTATTTTTGGGTGACTGATTAAATAGGGGATTTTTTGGGTAAAAACGAACAAGTGCCAGTGCGGCCTGGATTTAGGGGTAGACTAGGGAAGGGCGTTGGTCAGGGATTTTGGGTAGCGGAGACTAGGATTTTGGGTCCGAGGCCTCCACGATCTCCCCGTCACTTTGATCCCGGAGACCCCCCTGGGGAGTTCATCCAAAACAACATTCTGTGGTAGGGGTATAAATGTTTTCTGTAACACAATAAATTAGTGGCAGATCTAGAGGTTGCCAAAAGAATGCTCCAAAAAAGGGTGGTCCCAAAGTGAAAATGTGCTCTTCCTCTCCAATGGAGAGGGGAGAGAGATGGGTGAAGTACCCCCCCCCCCCTAAATCCATCACTGGCAATGTGACTGGCATATCAACACAAGCAAGAAACTAATATGTTTTACTGAACTATGATAGCCATGATAATGATAGTAATAACTATAGGCAAGTATTACAACTGGCCAATCACGAAAGAGAAAAATTTGAAAGGGCAAAAGCTGCATTTGTGAGAATAAAAAAAACTGAACGTTTCATCAAAAGCTTACAAGTAATGGGATCTTTCTTGTAATGGGATTTGTATCTTCTTAAATTGACACAGTTTTATTTAAACTTAAGTAAATTACCTTGAAGTTTTTGTCATTTTTCCCTGTCATCATTGTCATAAGATTTTGATCAGCTGGTGAACCTATCAAAGACAAACTCAACAGGGGTACTATAAGGCATGACAGCCACAGTAGATGAAGGCCTGTCAGGGGAGGTGGCAGGAGGAAACATGATGATAGGAGCATCACAGCTGAAAGTACTAACTGACAGGATAGCATAAAGGAGAAGCAGTTTCTGAGTCCAAAGCAAAGACGACGTGCCTGCAAAGTTACAAGACGTTAGTTGCAAAATGGTGTGTAAGTGCCCTGAGGTCACTATTATTAAGTTTAAAACAGTTTTCTGTAGCCTCAAAATGTGTTGCTTGCCCAATTTAAAAATACCTTTTGGTACTTAATTTTATTATTTTGAGTCAGACAGTAAACCTCCTTGAATTGAGCTTGTTTGATTTAAGTTAGTTTTTCAGATTTTTTTTTAAACTTACGTTACAGGTTCATTGAGTTTAAGTGTCAGGAATTATATATGGCCTATTTTCAGGAATAATTTTTTCGTCTGCAATTAATAATAAAGGTTGTCTATTTTTTAAACAACTATGAACTGTAGTTTTTCTAATATTATTTTTTTCACCTCTTTTATTAAGTCCTTGAACTCAAAACTTGCATCTCTGTGGAATGCCAATGAACATGGCAGGGCATTGAGGAATGCACTCAGCTCAAGTGGAGAAAGCTCTGTAGAAGAGACCATGTGGGAAATACTGTTTAGAAGTCAGTCAGTGAACAATATGCACTAGGGAAATAGCTGCTGCAAACTGAGAAAATAACAATTGTGTCTTATGTATGCGTGACATATCTGAAGTGCTCAAACTAAGTACCTATACAAGCTGTGAACTCCATAAATTTGCTCTAATGGATTCACAACAATAAACCCTGAAACTTTTGGATGATAGTTAAAAGTAAATTTTCAACTGAATAAGGGAGCATCTATTTGAGTAGAGGTGCAACTTCTTAAAATGGAGGGCTTTAAATTGAAGGTGCACTTATTGAAAAAATGGCACTTTATCAAAGCATTATTGTATAAATATAGCAACTGAAAAACAGATGGGATAATTTTTTTTCCCAGTTTTTTTTTCCAAGTTTTTCAGTTAATGCAAAATTTATCATGCTATATTTCTACATAACGACTCACTTGGGCAGCATTATTGTATAGCACCAGTTAATAGTAAGCCCACAGTTTTTGGATGAAGAGTTTAATGCAACAACATAAAAGCTTAAAGGTACCATTACTTCCTCCCCAGCTTTGACCATGACTTAAGCTTCTTACCGCTTTCTTCCTCAGTAGACTGTTCATCACTGAACCTTCTGTGAAGTTTCTCTCTAGTATTTTCATGTCCAAGCTGAGGAGTTCCTGATCGGAAATCTTTTGGTAGGCCTTTTAAACAGAGCTGGGGGAACAGTGGCTCCACTGCTATACTGAATAATACAGAAAACATGCAACATTATCAGCACAATATAATACAATTACTATATTTAAAAAGTCCAATATCACATATAACTGGCTTTGCCTGGAGGTAGACTCCTCATTTTGCTTTTTATAAAACAGGGTTATGTCAAAGATAAACCTGGTAACTAGCCTAGCTCACTGAGAGTCTCTCCTCGACCGTGGTTAAACATCAGAAATATGCAAAAAACAAAGATAAGGTTTTAATTTTCACAGTTCAAAGTTCAATACATTACCGGTATTCTGACGATTTACTAAGTTTTTGGGAGCTTTACTACTAATAATAATAATATGCGATCTTGTCGACGCCATTTTGTCAAAGAACTTTGGCTCGAATGCGGAAAATTTAAAAAGTAAAAACACTTGTTTACCTGAGGAAATGGGATTTTGTTTACACTCAGGTGCTATTTTATCTATCCTTGCTCGTACTAACACTTCATAATAAACGAAACTCCCCGAAATAGAAAGAAAAGTGCCTGAAACGTTTGACCGCGGTGAAAGTCTCTCCATAGCCCAGTAGTTAGAATACCCAACCAGCATGTGGGAGGTCATGGGTTTGAATCCTGTAAGGGGCACAGTTTATTCTTCGCCCCATACTCACACAATGATAATGATAATGATAATGCATTTATCTAGCGCATTTTCCATACCTTCAAATGCGCTTTACAAACCAGACCACAACACCGGGAGCTTTGTGCCCTACTCTTTGCGAATAGTGTGTGCGTTCTTTAACGTCCCCTGTTATAAGACTGAAGATACAGGAGACGGGACCTATGGTTTATCCTCCTTTTCCGAGAAGACTAGAATGTCTAACCATTTGCAGATGTAATTACAAAGGCAGCACATTCTCCTCAGTTATTTTAAGACCCTGAGTGTTGGTCCGGTCTGGGGTTCAAACCCACGACCTCCCGCACGGCAGTCCGGAGCTCTACCAATTGAGCTAACCAGGCGGCGGTTCAAGTATAACTACTGAGACCCTTCTAACATTTTCTACAAGAACTCTTCTCTTTCAACTGCCTGTTGGAAAGCACTTGACAAGAATCAGAGTATACTTCTAGAAGTTATTTGTTTGAAATGGTTTCCAACACCTGTACTCACCTCATGTCTGCTTGGATAAATATAGCGGGATTGGCTGAATTGAATGAGCTTCCCACGCAACAGACAACTTCTCCATAATCTTGCATTATAGAAATCATCTCCTGAACAGCTGCCAACATACAACCAAATGTGAGGGCCAAACTGGGATCCAGAAGCAGGTGGAAGGGGGGGGGGGTGTGCCCATGTCAAAATGACGGGGGTGCTTGTAGGAAATTTTGAAAACACCAGAATCTTGATGGTGAGCTAGATTCATTTTCATCCCTAAGAGGCACCATTTCCTAAAAATACCCTTAAAGATATACCCTTCAGGTCTTGACATTGCAGATCAAGTGCATCAAGGTCTATACATAAAAGACAAAGGGCTGATATTGTCTCAGTATGTCCCCCAGCAAGCTTTGTTAATAAGAGGTTAGTAAGAGTATAATAAACTTAATCTGGTCTAAGACTTGAAAAATATATGATTGGTAATAAAGCCCTCCGAATGGCTGTCTTAGTCATGCACGGCCAGTGCTCAAACTCGGGCCATTCGACTCGAGTGTGCTAACCATTAGGCCACTACGCCTGCCACAAGGGAGACACCGAAACAAGTTGGATGTCCCGCTATTCAAAACAGCTACAGGCCAGCAGTCATTTGTATTCAGAGCTACTCGGCTTTGGAACGAACTACCAAGGACCCTAACAGACGTTAACAGTTTGAGTATTTTTAAGGATGCTATAAAACGTCGCGCTTGGAAGAATTTTATTGAAACATAGAACCCTTTTAAATGTAACCCTTTTTAATATTTAGAATGATTTTATTTTTTAGCTGTACATTTTTAACATTTTATTGTAATTTGCCCTGAAAAACCATTTTTGGAGAGGTAAATAAAATCTTATTCTTATTCTTAATTAATATCTTAGCTTAGGTCAGACTACAACTGGGGTAATGGTTAACAGAGGGTAATGGCATAAAAGAGCTCTGCTAAATAAGTAAAGGTAAAGTCTGCGACTGAGCCAAGTGGCCCATACAGCCGGAGCTTATCCCAGTTTCTGTAGCATTAAGCGACTAGGAGTATTGTTACTCCCCCCTGGATGAGATGCTTATTAACTGCAGGGTTATCTCCAAGCAGTAAATTCACCAGTACTTATTTATACACCTGGGTGGAGAGAGGCACTGTGAGAGTAAAGTGTCATCTCCAAGAACACAATGCAGCACCCCGGCCAGTGCTCAAACTCGGGCCGTTCGACTCGAGTGTGCTAACCATTAGGCCACTGCGCCTCCCACAAGGGAGGTTTGACTTGATATGGTCTTTTTTTGGTCTTTTTATCCGTATCTGTACTAGATATTTTTACCTGATGGATTGCAATCAGTAAATAGTGGAACAAGAAGAGGAACATTATCAACACTCTCCAGGTGAGGCCTGATGTTTTGGATCCCTCTGGGAAGTTTGGCCTAAGTTAATAAATAAAAAGAACAAAATATTTAATAATAATTTAAAATATGTGACAGACCATTTATTGCCAGAACTATGTTACTTTCATTTAATTTACAATGACATTGTATTCTCACATGTGATACTGGTGCTTGATAAATGCCAACTGCAAATTAAACTTGCAGACAAGCAGGCCAGGAACTTGCAGACCGTGTAGATGTGCAGACTTTCAGAACAAATGTGCTGCACACCAAAGCCTGCAAGTCTGCCAGGCCACAAGTCTGTAGCATGTTCTTATCTCGCACTGCAGTATTTACCCTGTTTGCAAAGAACCAGTAATCCTCAGGAGCTGATATCTGACTGCTACCCAACAAAGTGCCTCCATCACTGTGACTTTCTAACAAGGGATCCACTTCAGCTGCTTCAGCTCTATGGGAAACTGGCAACCAGGAACAAAAAACAATGTTTTCATATTACTTCACATTATTTTTGTGAGTGGTAAAAAATAAATTATGCACTTAGACTGTCTGTTGTGGTCTGCAGCTGTGGGCAATGCAGGGGGGGGGGGGGAACGTTTGCCTATTGATGAAGAATGAGTTTTGATTGTAACAATTAATACTGAAAAAAATGAATCTTGTTTTGAAGAGATGGTTTTGTGTGAGGAAAATTAAAGAGCAAAGCAAAGGTTACTTTTGCAGATAAAAGGGTCAAACTAATGCAACTCTTGCTTGATTCCCTCTATGGTGCCTGACTGCAAAGAATCATGGTTATTGTATTCATCAAACCATGCACAAGACTTAGCAACGATGAACACAGCTACCATGATTACCTGCAGGCGAGAGCCATAGAGGGAATCGATCATTCATTTTGTAACATTGCACAAAGCAACTCCATAACCCCTTCATAAAAAGAAACAGAAGCCACCTGTACCTTTTTCAACAGAGTCACTCTGGACACCCCACCAGCTCACATGCTTTTCATCACCATCCTGTCCAGTGACATTCACATCATCCTGAATATCATAAAGACTCTCTACATTCCTGTCTGATACTGTTGCACTACTTCCATGGTCATCTAACAGATGACCACCTTCTCTTAGAGAGATGTGACAGTTCCACCCTGTCTCGAGGCCCATCCTCTCTGCAAATACCTGAGTGAAACCAAATATTTTCTTAGAATTTAATTTTGCTCTTCCATTTGTGACTACACAAGAAGATAGGGGGACGTTAAGGGGGTCCAATAACCACAAAACCGCACAGTAAAACTTACAAAAACCGCAATAACCGCATTGAATTTTCTGCAAATCTGCACCAAAAAAGGCAAAACTACAATACCCTATGACCCCCTTCAAGAACAGAGGCATGCAAATTGAGCCTTACAATGTAGCTGGCTCCTGTACTACCACTGGAGGTGGCATGGCCTAGTAGTCAGGGCACTGGCCTTGTAATCTGAATGTTGTGAGTTCAAATCCTTCCAACTGGTCACCCTCCTACCAGTTGGAATTTTAACAAGTTTATGTTTATTTACAATATTTGCTTGTTTATTTATTCAAGGGCCTCAATGTAAAGTACTGGAACAACAGTAATTGTGTTTACCCTATAAAGTTTTTTTTGCACTTTGATCTGGGACATTCTATAGTGGAAAAAAATAATGTAAACCCACCATGAAACTTTGATTAAATAAGCCCTGGAATATTATGTTTGTTCAAAAGGCATTTTTGGCTGGGGCTGGGAAAGGAGATAATTATTAAAATTTTATGATATTTTCTCTTAATGTCCTCCTTCCTTTACTGGTCAGTTGAACACAAGTACTGTGCCAGATAGGGTGACATGGAACCCCTTGTTTAGGATCAGCTGCAGGATGGCCGGGTTTAGAGGAGTACATGTACAGATTCCAGAGGTCTTAACAATAATAATAACATTTATTTAACCTCGGTTTGATGGGGCTGATTAGGCCCCTAGCAAAAGTATGCTAATGTGCCGAGAGAAAAAAAAGGCAACAAACAGAAAATTACAATTATATATATATAACAAAAACACTATCCGACTTGCGATGTATTGAAGGTCAGCTGACGTACTGCCTTCTTAAATGCCTTAATTGACGTCAGCGTCCGCATTGTGTCAGGAATCGAGTTCCACGCCTTAACAGCAGTGTACCTTGCAGATTTTAGTCCAAATGTAGTGGTGTTGACTTTTGGGATGACCATTTTATTCATCCCTCCCAAGTTCTTGACATTGTCTCTGATGCAAAACAAATTCCTAAGGTATTCGGGTGCCGAACCGTTCATATATAGCCTTAAATACTATAATCAGCATATCTTGTATGAAGAGTAAAGGTGTCATGTCTTGAAGAGTAAAGGGTAAAAAGCCTCCCTCGACACCTCTACACTATTGCTAACTTTTGACCTTGCTGATTACCAGTTGCTAAAGCATTGCACTTTACACTAAAATACAGTGAAGTAAGAATTCCAGTTGAACAAGTTCTACAGTTGATGAAAAAATGTCTGGATCAATTTAGGTTTCTGGGAAACTGCTCACCTACCCCTCCCCAAACCTAACATTTTGCCCAAAGCGATAAGTAAGGGTTAATGTTAGGTTTGGGGAGGGGTAGGTGAGCAGTTTCCCAGAAACCTAAATTGATCCAAATGTCTTACCCTGCTTCTCAGTTCATTTTCAGCTGAGAAATAAACAAACCGGATCCCAGCATTGTTAAGGTCTTCAATGAGGGGAATTATATCCTGTAAGAGTCAAAATGTAGGTCCAACAATGAGGGGAATTATATCTTGTAAGAGTCAAAATGTAGGTCCCACAATGAGGGAAATTATATCTTGTAAGAGTCAAAATGTAGGTAGGTACATGTAGGTAGGTAGGTAGAAACTTATTTAATTGTTAAAAGCTTATAGCCTGTGAGAATCCCATAACAATTTGGGGACACGAATTAAATACATAGAAAAATAATAGAAATGTTTCAAAACTAACAATTAAATGATTGTGAAGCTAATTGAAGTATTGCTTCTCTCCCTAATAGGAATGCTAGTTCTTCACAGTAAGAGGTGGCAATTACAGCAGTTACAATTTTATGATCTTTTGAGATGAAATGAGTTAATGGTAATTAACATACCTTTTTAGCCTGGAACTGTAATGTCACTACTCCAATAAAAATTTGTCCCCCAAGGATTCTGTTTATAGAAATCAAACCTTTCAGTGAGTTTAATAACATGGAAGAACTTACAAGTCAATTAACCAAACAAAACATGGAAATGAAAGCTAAAATATAGTGGAATCGTGATTTCTTGAACATGAAATTGAATATTGGTTCAAGAAAATGAGATCCCCAGTGGTGAGAAACCGAGGGAAGGGAATTATCACGAGGTTCAAGAAATTTGGATGCCTCTGTACAGTGAACAAGCATCACAAAAGAAGTTTTGGGACAAACACCTTGTAAATGAGCATGAAGACAGAAATGATAGACAATGCAGGCTTCAGCTGGGGTCAAAGCAAGGAAGAGGTAGATTGTACATGACCAATGCATAAACTGGTACTCCAGGGCTTAAAGAGGAAACAAGAGTAAAATGAAGGGGAAGGGATAGAGGGGAAGCCAAGAAATAAAACATGACAAAGGAGAACCCAATCTAAAATTAATGGCACTAGCTTTATATGGGTCAGTTGGAAGATGAGGGTGCATGAATGCACTGACAAACAATCCAGGGTCAAAAGATAGAAGGTGACTTTCTTAGACTCAAGATACAAGCTCATTGAACTATGGATTACAACTTGAAATGCTGTAGTTACCAATCTGTGAAAGGAAAGTTTGATGATTTACGTACCTCTGATAGCCATCTACATTTTCTGCAATATTCACTTTGTCTAATAGTGATGCTGCTTCAACATCTGTATTAAGAAGCTCAACATCCTAAAGTTTATAAACAACAACATAAATGATGTTTAGTGATACTATTCTACAAGAAGACATGGGTTTATGATAAAAACAAACTGGTATTGATAAAACAGAAACATGCCACTTACAAATGCACTATCCCTGTCTGTGTGTTCTGTTTCTTCTTCGGAAATTTCAGAGGCACTGGAATGAAATAATGTTGAATGTAAACACTATAAAACTGTAAACTGCAGCACTCCCGTGGTAAAGGTAAATAATGATCAAATCCATGCAGACTCCTTTGAGAAGAGGCTTTTGGGCTGTTGTATTAGCTTAAACATTCTTGAACAACCAACAAAGTACCATATTTCAGGTACTACCCCCTTCCATACCCAGGGATGTAGCTAAGAAAACACTAAGCCGGCTCATCAACTTGTAAGCCCAGCTGGCTTTTCTGGCCTTGGCAGCTCTGACAGTTTACCTATTAGTCAGTTTATGTTCTCTTTCAGCTGGTGAAATAAGCCGGCAGCCGACCCTTAGTGACAACCCTGCATACCCCCCACGTCTTTCCCTGCCTTTACCCCCCCAAAGAAACAGCTGTAGCTTCTTGATGTCTTACAGGGCCGTTCTCGCCCAAGAACACAACAAAGACAAATGTGACAGCCAAACAGTCAAAAGGTGCAGCACCATCTTCTATCAGCATCTGTGACATGTTTGTTACTTTCTGCATTACTAAATTCTACACAACCAGTTATTTTACAAAACATTTATTTACCTTTCCACTTCATCACTCTCACTACATATCCACTGAGCTGTAGAGGGTAATTCTAAATACACATCTTCACTGTTTTCTTCTGGTATCTGCTGAAACAAGAACACTAATAAATTCAAAGCACTGAAATGCCCACTTTAGGGAATACTTTTTAAATCCTACTTCTTCAGAGTGCATGTACCAATGCCATACTCAATGAACTTTCAATACTTCAAACACACAAACTGTTCAACCGTTCAATGCAAGCACTTCACTTTATGCGTGTTGTTACTAACTTCTACGTGGGCACAAGAACTACTACTTGAAGGGATCAGGAGTTTTTTTCTTCCAGTAGTTGTAAGGATTGAAAGTAGAATATGACATCAGATTGGAAAGGGTAAAGCCAAAATTGCACCCCACCCTCTAGTCCTACACCAATTGTTTCTCAATCACAAGTCCACAATATCATTTTGTTTCAGCCAATGAGATTCTATAGATATGTCCTGTACTCTTGCCAACCCAAGGCTCTGCCAATCACATTTCACTCCCTTTAATCAACCTACAATAATACTACTTATACAAAATTCACACACAAAAACAAGATGATTGAAAGTCTTTCCTTGTGCACACAAGAAGGCTTAAAAACAGTATAAAGTGAAAATGGGTAAAGTATTCTGCTAACCTACAAATGTCGCACAGCCTTATTGCTCAATGTTGCTTTGCATGTCTCTTTCCCAGGAAGCATGCAAAGAGATTGTGACCAATGAGTTCAAAATCACTAACTTACATTTGAGGGCAAATGAGCATTGTGGTTAATTAAATATTCCATTACTAGGTCATTGGAAAATAATGTCAATATATAAAATCACTTCATCGTAAAAGTGATGAAAATCTATGGATTTTGTGTCTAAAAGTTGGGGAGTTTATTTTTGTTGGGGGATGGGGGTGCAGTGGAGGGGGCTTAGTCTTATAATTTATGTCATTTATGGTCTAGATATGCATATCACTAATAGTTTTTAACAGGCAGATACCACTTCCCTACCTCACTGACTGGACGATAAGCAAATGCAACACAATATGCTGACATACTGTTTCTCTGATAAAAGTCAAGTACTTTCTTCCTGAAATCAAAAGCAAACCAAAAAAATTATGGTGAACACCAGCAACAATATTTACATTATCCCATTTGCCACTTGATTTGTGACCCAGCAACATTTGTAGCAAAGCTCCACAGCGGCCCAAAGGGCTGCAGAGCAGAGCCCCATACCCATAGAAAATCCACAGAAATAGGAAAATCAGGAACTTTAGTTTTCATGGTTATCATGGCTAGTGGTATGACTCGCGAGGCGCGTACGTAAGGCGTATGGTGTCGCGCACTTCACAAATAGATAAACCCTCACCTTTTGTTACTGGGCATCCACAATAATTATTGGCATGGTCAATTGACAGCTGTCATTACAAGGTGTCTGCTGACCAGTATCTTGTGACCATATCGCGGGCTCAGGTATATAACTCATCAAGGTTACGCGTTTTTATAAAGTTGACAGCTGACCAGAAAATGGTTGTTCTATTGGATTGCGGGTTCAAGTGCTAATAAAGGGCAAACTAAATTACCGGGGAGCTCCACTTTTAGGCTTGGCTAAATCTATTTAATATTAATAGTGTTCTACTGAAATAGTGACATGGTACAAATGTCACAACTTATAAATCACATTCACCTCTCAAATGCAGTCACAGGACAGAGACTAGATCCATCCCAGAAATCACTACAAGCATCTAGAACAATATCTGCTGATCCCTGGGTAAGAAGTTGAAGAGAACCTAGAAGAAAAGGAAAAATCACCATGACCTAATGTTCAAAAAGTCACTAATTAAGTTTCTTTACAGTATGTTTAGATTTACATGGTGACATTGGGAAATTTGATTTACTAAGAACAATACGTCAGCATTTTGGTGTATTGGATTCTGGTAAGGATAATGAGCAGACACATCTTTAAGAAGCCATCCCTCTTTGCTCCTAACCTACTTGCTTGGTATAAAAACTTCTTAGACAGTAGCTGCAGGCGCGGATCCAGACCGGTTTCCACCGTTTTATGGAAATCAGTCAACCCCTTTTCCAAATGACTCAAAATACCCGAAAATGACACTTTAGTGAGTCAATATCTAAAACTATTCCCGGAAAGCATACCTCTGGACCCCCAACAGGCTTGTTTCTTCGGCGCCAGTGTTATTGGAAAACGGTCACTATTTTTTCTGTTTCCGTGTCTGAGCTGAATTTTTTTTATTCCCCTCTCCATCCATTTTCACCTCTATGAAATGACCAATTTCCATAACATTATGGAAACAAGTGACCTTTCCCCATGTTTATGTATTTTTAGCTAAAGAAAGGCGCTGTCACATAAAGAGTGTTGTAACTATCTGAGGTTACTTTTTGAGTCACACCATGAAGACTTTTTCTGGAAAAATAACACGGTTTGTTATAAATTTTCAAGTTTCCTTATGAGTATAATTTTGGCTAGAGACGATTAAGAATTTCAACTACAATGATCAGATTTTCTTCATTCTCATAAGCTGTTTACTTGAAATTGTAAGAAAAAGGTATGGAGAAGTTAACTATGACTGTCACCTACCAGAGTGCTCCTCCTTGGTAATAAGGCCAATCATGTTTGGGATGGGCTTCTCTTTTGAAATGGATAGGAATGAGTGGGAATGAATGGGAACTCTAAAAGTGGAGTTCTGAGAAACAAAGAAAAAACAATAATAATTATAGTACCACAGGAATACCATAAACTATTTTTCTATATACACGGCTGGCTAATATAATCCAAAATCAAAAACTTTAGAAAACACTAGGACAGTGTGAATGGCATTTAATAACAACTTTCGATCTACTACAAAATAAATCTGAAACCTTTGTAACATAAAATATTAAGCATGCACTCATAAGATGCCTCTTGGTCTTGCTAATTTGTGGTATACTGTTAAATTTCGGTTATAAGCCCTGTGCTTATACAACTTCATTTAGGGTTTTTGGGTGGGCTTATAAGTGGAGGGGCTTATATTCGGGAGGGTTTATAAGCAAAATATATAAAAAAACGTTCCGAAACGGGCCACGGAAGTGTTGATCAAAATATGTTTTAAGTTAAAAACGAATAATAAAGCAACATTTAGCTCTGTTCAGTACTGCCATCTGGCAAAGGGGGGCTTATATCCAGGGGGGCTTATAATTGGATGTATTTTTTTGTTTCCAGGTAGATGGGCCTATAACCCGGGGGGCTTATAACTGGAATTTTACGGTATGGGTGGTGCAATGGCCACATGGTTGGTGCTTTGGACTGTGGAACAAGCGGTCTGGGTTCAAGGGCTGGCCAGGGTCATGTGTTGTGTTCATTGGCCAAGCCACTTTACTCTCTCCACCCAGAAGTATAAATGGGTACTGGCAAATTGGGATGGAGGGAGGGGATAACCTGCGAGGACTAGAATACCTTCAAATACTCCAAAAGTCACTTAATGCTAATGAAACTGAGAAAAGCTCATGTTGTGTGGGCCACTTTGACCCCAGTGCAGACTGAACCTTGACCTAACAAGTTGTTGAATTGCACTTACAATGGGTGACTGAACAGCAAAGATGTACTTTTGTTTGCTAAAGAGCTGGAGGGCACGTTCCATAAAGCCTATTTCCTTACCAAGGAGACACAAGCACCTAAAAATATATAAGGTACAAAACCAAAAAATGTTCAATTTTTATGTATTATAGAGGTAACCCTTTTAAAAAAATAACAAAGGAGGCCACAGCGTGAACAAGTGGTTTTAACAGGACACTGGACTTCAATTCTGGAAGCCTTGGTTTTAAGTACTCCATCCTGCTGCTAACTAAATTCAGTTGTTCTTGGAAGTCCTGAATTAAATTTCATGGCCAAGCTTTGTAAAATAGACAATTGGTTCCCCAATATTTAGCTCAGAAGTGCTAAATACATGAACCAAACTTATAATACTTGAACAAAACTTTTAATCATTAATATTTTAACAAAAGAATACCTTCTATAAGAAGGCAAGGGAACTGAATTGTATGAAAGAGACAGAAGACCAGTGTGATCAGCAAAACGTAGATATCTCAAAGGAGATTTGCAGCATGAATTTAGTAGGATGTTTAGGCCCTGGAAAAAAAAGAAAGCAATAATTATTATAAAGTTTGCCTTGATACTTGCTCAAAACGTTTTCAAACCAAAAACAATGGAAAGCAGTTTTAATAATTATCACCATGACAACTGTTCTGTCATATGCTTACATGTATAATTGTATCTCTCACATAGTATGCGTGCTTTGATTGGACAGGTCAGTTTTATGGGATATATTCCACAATACTGCCTGCTTCCTGTGTACTTGTTTTGAAATATTTTCCTTTCTTAATAGCGAGAGAGACATAATAAAAGTCTCATGTCTGTACTGTACGATATGGATCTTCAGTTTTTCTTGCCAATTTATGGCCCTCCAGGTTTTACCGATGGGTCACAAATTAATGACAGAAAAATTGGTTCATGAATATCTTACAAATGGAGCTTGAACTTGTTAACTAGAAGCATGTACATTTATCTCCAGTCATGATCATAAAATTAATAATTTATGACACATACAGCATTTACATTTAATGCTAGGGACATACCAGGGGTTTGAGTGAGTTGATGTGATTCTGCCATCTAATGTCATCAAATCTTAGTCCAAACTGACTCTACAATTCAATAGAAGTTGTAGAAAAAAATACAGTTTAAATATTTTATTATTTGCTTTATTATTTTATGTTTTTCAAGCCACTTTAAATTTTATTCTCTTTTGTTTGAGATCAAGATTATCACTTGGTAATCAAAAGGTTGAAGGGTGGTAAGGGGCCCTGGTGGAGTGCACTGGGGCCACCAGGTGCACTTCGCAAATGCCAGGAAATGCCCACCGTGTCATAGGCTCTGCCACCAAGTCGGCTGTCGCATGTCCTCGTCATAACCCTGGTAATGCAGTTGTACTGCAGCTGAGCGACAACGGCAAAAGGCGGGTATCCAGCGCCTTTCAAATAACAGGATATTGTGGCTAAGGGAAGGACACCCTGACAGAAAACCCTGGTCCTCCAGGTTGGGGGTTGGGCATGGGGCCAATCCCCCCATCCCGTAAAAGGTATCGATTACGGAAACCGGAAATTCTAATAAGCAATGTTACATGGGGAGCAGCACAACCACTTGCCTGACTCCAAATGATGATTTTATCATATGGGAGGATGGGTTAATGACGGGAACAGGTGTAAGCCGAAAGGAAGCCTGCTCTCTGAGGGAGTCGTTGGCTTCACCCAAGTCTATTATGAAGATAGGAATGTGGAACGTCAGATTTCCGGCCCTTTGCCCACTTAGGGCTTTGGACATAAGTCAAGTAAGTCAATCAAAAATTAAATTCAAACTGGTTCAAAAATATTCAAATCAATTTATAAATATATAGTTATCTCACATGATTTTAACAGAATGAGTGGCTTTTACGTAAAGATATTTTTACTTAACAATACGTCTTTTATCAAGAACATAATACAGTCAACTCTCAGTTTCACGGACACGCTCGGGGCGTCATGTAAAGCCTGTTATGGCAAGAGTCTGTAAAAGTGGGAGTCATTTCCAGTCAAACCTCTTTCGCTGGGGATCTGATTTTGAGTTGACTGTAACATGTTTCAGAGTACAGAAAAGTTTTTCTGGCTGTTTTGTTATCCAAAATTAGTTCTTTAATTTTGCACATGAATAATAACAATACAGCCAATCCTCCCAAAGAGGATAGAACTACTCTCGCACGCTTCAAATCGCCCAAAAAACTGCATAAAAACAAACTTAACATTGCGCAAATATTTTCCCTTCTTTTTATTACAAATACACAGCAGTAAAAGCCGGTTTTAGGTAGCTTAAATATTTACAATAGTGATTAGCAGAAAAATTTGAATATTTATATGGGTATGCTGTGACCTCACAAGCATAGGATGGTAAGCCTGTGGTTTGAGTTACCGGGGTTCTACTGTACACACTAAGAGGTCTATGTCAATTTACTTAGCCTACTTTGAACACACCTCAGGATCAGAGGACAAGTTTAACACTTCTCTGTGACCTTTGAATGAGTTGCTCCAACTTTCTTCTAAAAATCCAGAAGAGAAAAAACAAAACAAAATGTGATTCATACACACTGTATTTACACACATACATAGCAAAAAATGAACTAAACACACTCACCGAAAGATCCAGACTCTTCAACAGATGCAGAAATATCATCATCGTCATCGTCCTCATCATCAGAAGATTCCTGGCCATCCTGACTTGATGACACTCTGCTTGTTTCACTTGTCCAAGTGCAGTCACTCACTTTTCTCTCCTTTTTCTGGCCAGCTAGATCTTCTTTTAACTTATGCTTTCGACTCTTTAAGAAGAACACTTTCTCTGCACAGGGATTGGGTAATGACAGTATACCTTCCTTGTCCACACAACACCACACCTTAAGTTAAAAAGAACATCTTACACATCTTACATTTAAAAAGAACCATCTCAATAAAATTAACCTTTATTATCCCAAGTTTATAAATAGAAATTAAATAAATTGAAACATCCCATAGTCACCCATGGGTGGCAGAGTGGTCTTATGGTAAGCATGCTGGACTCTGCATCATAGGGTCTGGGTTTGAGCCCTGGGTGGGGTCACTGTGCTGTGTTCATGGTGAAGACACTTAACTGCCGTAGGTCCTCTCTTCACCCAGTGTATAAATTGGAATTGGTAAATTTAATACTGGGGTAACCCTGGGATGGAAAAGTTTGCATCCCATCCAGTGACAGAAAACTTGACCAAAACACAGACTTTATAGGCAACAATGTTGGTACAGGTGGTTCTTGTATATGTTATGGTTCAATTTTATATTTGGTTTAAAATTTTTCAAACCAGTTTGATTTTTATTTCTATTGTTTCATGTTCATTAACATATATTGAAACACAGGGAAATGAAAATCAAACTGGTTTGAAAAGTTTTAAACCAGAGATAGAATTAAACCACAACATATAGAAGAGGTTTCAGAGAATTTAGGATTTTTATGTTTTACATAAGATAATGACTGTTGAAAAGAAAATAACTCTGTTGTCCCTAGAATTATATTCGGCAAGGCACAACAACAAGGTCTGACTGCATTGCAACTTTTAAAAAATATAAAAATTAATATGAAAATTAGTTAATAGTTATTAGTTACATCAATAAAACAATGTTGAAACTCACAGTAACACTGCCAAGGATTTCTAACAGATTAGCAGTTCTTGGCAGACTTGATGGGTCGCCCAATAAATTTTTCCAAAAGCACTGTAAAACTTCCTGCAGAGTTATCTCATCTGCTGCCTATCATCAGACAGAACAAAAATGCTGTTAATAAGAGTTAGGTTTGATTTATTTGGCATTCCCTTTTTTGCCCAGTAAAGCTTCAACTTTTTTGGAATGAGTGACCCCAAGAGGAATGACATGCTTTCCCTTTGTATGCCTGCCAACTTTTTCTGGGTCAAAGGCGTAAGATTTTTATCCAGCGAGTGCCAGGATTTCCGAAGACAATACGACCATGTCCGATGTTTTCTAAAGACGTCCGAAGTATTCCGAAGACATTTCGAACATATCCCGATCCCAGTCCGCGGACGTGTTTGCTAAACACGACTTCGTTCCCAATGCTTTTCTTGTCAAAACTCTGAGATTTCAAGAAAGTATCGTCATTTACTCTTTTAACATGGATTTCTCGTTTCTCACATTGGTTTGAGTTTAGATATTTTGGGAAAAAGTGTCGGTTATGGTTGTAATAACTCACATTTATCAACTAGGCGTGAGAAATTGGTTCGTAAGCGTGAGTTGGCGTGAGATCGAAGTTTTCGACTCGCAGGCGTGAAACTCACGCCTAAGGCGTGAGAGTTGGCAGGTATACCTTTGTCAATTTAGTTCTTAAAAAACAATTTAGTTCTTATTTTTAGTATCACTAGGTAACTTAATAACATAGCAAACAGAGCCACGTAATCAAATTCAGTATACATAAGGGCAGTGCACACTGGTAGCGTGAGCAAATTGCTTCAGCAGAAAAATCATTTTCTGGCATGGGTTTTGATATACATTTTCACCAGCAATATTATAAAACAATATTATTGTTTCATGCTTTAAGCTGTGCGCTATCGTGTTATGATGCACTTGGGAAGTTTGGAGAGCACTGTATAGGCTAGAGTTGTTCTTAACTGTCACCTTGAGCAACTCTTATGTTTCTTTTGTGTCCCCTTATTAAACTTCCCGTGTCCACCATAATTTGATAGTGCACACTAAAGCATAAACCAATTGTTTAAATTGGAAGCTCCTGTTTATTTGAAGGTCTTTATATGATCTTTCACATTTAATAAAACACACAGCACTTTTAATCCCCATTCTGTAAATATGTATAATTTATGACACCATGCTATTTACAGTATGTAAATACAAACCCAGCTAAAAAGTAAATGAAAGTTGATCATCAGAATCCAATTGGTCAATTCATGGCTGTCCAAAAACGATTTCAATTTATAATGGCCAGGCATTGACTAAACCAGAATCACAGAAACCAACTCTAGGATGTAAAGCAAGCTTTTTTCTCTCTTCAAACTTTAAGATTCAGAAAACTTTAGAATAATGTATCAGCATTGACTTTTAGAGTTAAAATCCCCAGAATGTCACTTACCATTTCTTTTTCCTTTAAAAGTGTGAATAAAACTTTGATTCTTGCTGCTCCATAAAGATTCAAACAAATCCAAACAATTGGAAAAGAAATTGGTAGAAGTGGCAACACAGCGTAACCCTGTAAAGGCACGTGTATTATAAGTTAAATAAATGAAGTATAAACCTTAAAAAATTCTCCATACATGTTAGATATGAGATGTGGATAGCCAATAAGGCATGTTGTGGCCAGTTGGCTTTAATCATATACAACAAGCATGAGTTGGATAATTTTTTTATTTACAATGACCACAAAATATTGGGAAATCTTGCTGATTTTATTTTGTCAAAAAAATCTCGATGATTTGGTAAGTGCAGAATGCAATATGGAACAATTGAAAGTATGATGTTTTATATATGTTCGTGTTTATTTGCTTTACTTTACTTTCGGAAAAACTGTTCACAGGCTACTTGTATTCTTTCCTAGGTGTTCCTTACGTTAATCTTTGCAAACGTAACACGACACTTTCGTTCGTTTGTAACAAAATACTTTTGTTTTCCTTGAAAATGCCGTAACATGAAACTCTTGTTTTTTGTTTGTTTTACGGCGACATCGATGACATTTGTTTAATTTAATTAAGTTACGGTTTAAACTGCACGAAAGACGATTCTCAAAACTAAAGAACAAATCTAATCAAAAAACATCTTTTTCGAAAGGGTTTTTAAAACGCAGTACAGCTAGGATATTTGTTTCCTGGTTATCAGGTGTTCACGCCGAAAATCCCGGTGCAAGTTTTTGCATACCTAATTACGATTTACGAAAGCGCTGTGAACACGTCACACGCTCACTCAAGCATGAAGCCGAGAAGCACGTAGTGTGAAGATTTCTTTCAAGAAATGTCGGAACCGTCACGAAAGCATGTTCAAACACTAAAGCGGCAGAGGTTTTACAAAATAAAACGGAGGTTAGTTCAACCGATGGAGAACAAATAAAAGGAAAGGAAGTGACGGATGTAACATGATATTGTTGTTTTTTTCTCGCAGATCGCTGTGATGCCTTTTAAGTCTAATTAAATTAACGCCACGGATTCTACAGGAATTCAACCGCATTGAAAAGCACACCACGTTAGGCTTTAATACAAAATTTCTAAACACGTCACTGTTATTTTAATTTTCGATAGCTTGAATTTCAGTTTGTTATTGAAACAGCAAACGAGATACTTTTGTTTTTGTCAAAAACATGTAACATACTTTTGTTTTTGTCAAAAACGGATGTAACATGATGTTTATGGTAACGTGATTTATTTTCTGCAAAGAAGGCGACATTGATTATAACACAGATGTTATCAGGTTATCAATTAATTATGAGATGCTAGATCACCTTTTCTAAGAAAACAGCATTGCCATATCAAGAAATATTTCACATGATCTGCTATGACGCCTTACTGTCTAATTCAATTAATTTGTGGTTTTAACTTGGGGCCACGGAGTCTACACGAATCCTTCTGCAGAAGAAAAACGCAATGTTCGTGATGAAGACTGATCTGCGCATGCGTTTAGCACAAAGTATTTTTTCCAGAAAGAATTGTACCACAAGGAGAGCATAGTGCTTTCTGAAACAAATATATACCTTGAGTTCTTCAATTGTAAGTATCGTAATGGACTCCCCGATTTACCAAGGGCACACGGTCAGGTGCTCTCCATCCCCTCCCCCTTTACAGAAATAATTAATTAATTGATATTAATTAATTAATTGGTGATTAAAAGTTTACACCGCGTTAGCGGTTTAGTGGCTTAGTGGTTTAGTGGTTTAGTGGTTTAGTGGTTTAGGGGTTTAGCAAACGCCAACCCACCAAACCATCACAATAGTGCATTCTGCACTAAAAAGACCAGAAGATGATTTTTGTCCACCTTTTTAGCCGGGCATGGTATTATGGTATTATCCATTGACAGCAAAGCCAATCAAAACTCTGGAAATACATTAACCACTGCTCCAGTTTTAAATATAACCCTTCTTTTCTGCAGACAACTGGTGAGTTCTATGGTCTGTAAATTACTCTGACCTGTAAACACAGTTCTGATGTTCAAAGCTTTGCTCTTAGAATAATTGCAGGGTGCCCGAAGGTTCCTCTGTAAGAGATCTTGGGTGCCCGGCTCTTAAAAGCTTTCATGATAAAAAATTATACAGGTCACCCAAAGACAAACGTAAGACCCCTGTGGCACCCAGGCTCTGGTAGAGCACAGCCCTGATGTTGTCAGCAAATGATTCCAGAGGGTTCTTACGCATGATTTCTTTCCTTGTCTATTTCACTATCAAACAATGATTTACTTTGTGCCTCAGGTCTAATCCTGTTCCTCAGGATTATAAGTGATCATAGCTTAATTTTCAAGACAATAATACATTACAATGCGATTTGAATCACCTGAAGTAAAAGAATCATTTCACTCCAATGGCCTGAGTCATTTTTAAGAAAAATTGTTCTGTGAATATTAACTGTCAAAGACAACACCTTGAAAAGGACAATGACAAAAACGTTAGTTAAAACAGAACAGCAACAGGATGTAAATAGTACAATAATTACAGGGCTGCAAATAACAGTCCGTCATCGGACATTGGCTCACCAAAATTTGCTCATGATCATGTCCGATGAAATCCAAATTGATTGTCCGAACATGATGTCCGGACAATTTTTGAACATAAATCATAAGTGATAACTTGTAATTGGCCTTTTGTTTTTGGTGATGTCCGACCACAATTTTGTTTTGTCTGACCAAGATGGTGTCTTAGTAGGACATACGTCCTTTCAAGTAAAAAAAATTATTTGCAGGCCTGTAATTATCACAAATTCTGAAATTAATGCCTCTGATTGCCTCTCTCTGGTACTAATACTTACACTTGACTGCCATCAATTGAAACTAATACTTTCACTTTTTGTAAACACGGTTCTGTAAATTTCTAAGATAGAGGGTAGCCTGCGAGAGCATCCATTTTTTTGGCTTTTGTTTCACTACTCTGCAGCATGAACAATGGATGAAAACCCATCTGCTTTCCCAGCCTAGATAGAGAGCCACTTGTTTACCAGTTCATAATCTTATGTGTCACCCTCTCTAAAAAAAAATGCTTGCTTAATGGTTTAACACAAAGTTCTAAATAACAACCAATCATACTGGATCTCACTAGTGTTGCACTGCATGTCATCAATGATAGAAAAACTTTTCTTCAGCTTGTATCACAATCTTGTTCCCACAGCCTGTGTTCCCCTTGACCAGCGGTTGGGAAACTTACCGGCTCTGGACAAATCCAAAACCGGAACCAGGAAATCCTGGTTCAAATGATGGTGAAGTGAACAAGTTTTCAACAGCCAATCAGATTCAGTCGCCTTTGTGGGGGGCTTTCAGATTAGCTCAGAGGTCCTGTTCCCTGGCACAGACCAGAAAGGTCACGGCCTCTGGGGACAAGATTGCTATGTATCAATAGACATCTTCCTCACAAGGAAAGGAACTATATGCATGCATGACATGTCTGTATGTTTGCTTCTGCTACTACACCAATGAAAATAGCATACAGGGACATACAAGGAAACTTACCACAATTACAAAGAGTAGTTTCTTGTCTATAATAGTACTTGTAATATAATGCATTTCATTTCCAACAATGCTTATTGGCCTCTTCAAAGAGCTGTCCAAAATTTTTCTGCCAGATAATAAAAACAAGTCACCTTTCCAGAAATTTCATGTTTACTGTTATAATTCTTACTGATTTACAGAACTTTCTCCTGTCCAATTCTTCCAGTAATCTAAAACTCTTACTAGCTACTTAATTGTACCTCAGATTTAATTTGAATGGTGTTTCCATCACAAGAAACTTCTCTCTTGGGTGAGGCTGGGATGACTGTATGCCAGTTCCTTTACTACCATCTACTGCAGGAGATAAAATCGGAATATGAACAATGAACATGAACAACGATCACAAACAATAGCACTAATTTTGAGGGAAATAAACTAAACAGAACATAGCTTTGAACACCAAAAGCCATGATCTGATTGGTAGTATAGCAGCCTTAGTAAGCTTGTAATTCCACAGGTCCTCTAATGTAGCAGTTGCTATTGTTTTTAGGGCTAGGGGCATTGCTCCTGTTGTTTGTTCTATTGTTTTCTCGAAGGGTAGCGATCCATTCATGTGAGACCTTGCGAGAACTGCTACATGACCTGATCTGATTGGCAAAACACGAATAATTAATGCATATTTTCCTGGTTTCATTGTTCTGACAAACAAAAGGTTTCTTTTGCTTTCTGTTCATCAAAAAACTCCTAAAGGTGCTGCCAGGAAAAAAACAATTTTTTTGTACACGTTGTGAACACTTGTAAACAAACCTGCAGGCAAATTTGGAGTTGTTTTGGCAATATATTGTGCAATTTTAGCCAAAAATCACTACCATCCCTTTTCCACCAAATCCTTCAATTTTACTTTTCTGCTGGTAGTGTGCTTTCCGTAAACATTTGAAACATTTGCAGTATTGCAAACAATACTGACCAAAATACAACAACTCACAAAACAATGGTTAAAAAGTGTGTGGTCATTTGTGTTTGGTTCCCAAAGTAGTTCCCAAATTTGTGAATATGTCATACTGACCAACCATATCAGATTCATGAAATTTTAATATGCCAATCACAATTATTATATTTCTTTCAGCTTTTGGTGTATAACAAAACTGACCTAGCCCTATGGGAGAATAAGGAGTTTTTTTTTCTTAATGTTCAGCTCAGTTCCATCTCAGGGAACATTGAACAAAATCAGTTTACTGATTGTCTTGGGGCTTATTGTCAGATCAACCAAATTTTCAGAGCGATTTTCTTTTTTTTTTTACTTGAGTATTGAAAGTACTTCACATTTTCTTCAATGGTTTTGCATTACCACGCTTTGTGATTGGTTTAAAAAACTGGCAGTACTTTCTTGACCAATCAAAAGTGAAACCAAAACCAACCGTGACTCACTTGCGCACAATTTTCCACGTTTCGCCCAATCAACATGTATTTACAGCTATACTTCGAGTTTTAATTAGTTCTAATTGACTGTGAGTTGTGTCTTTTATGATTGGCAAGAGTGATTTCTTTGGTTTTGGTTTTACGACACTCAATTGAAAACCACTCTATCATGCTTACCAGAAGTGTTTTGTGTTATAGGGTGAAAAACTTGACCCTCTTCAAGGACACGTAGAGACCCTTTACTTGGTGATTCTGGGGAAAGCTGTTCATAAATAAACAAAAATATTTATAGTTGTATAAAAAAAATTCAGTAAATAACAAAATCAAATGCATGCTCAAACAAAGTATTTTCCCTTCAAGTTCAGTTTGCTAGAACAAATTAATCAGCTTTTATGAACAGCTATAAAAATTTAAATTTAAGTAATTATATTGAGGTTCAATTTTAAGTTTGGTTTGAAGATTAATTATTTGATAATAAGTATTTTCCTATGTTCAAATAATGAAAATGAACATGTAACAAAAGGGAAATAGAAATCAATTTGGTTTTCTTGTCTGACCAAACTACTGACCTGACTTGCATGTACTCAGACATGCACATATTAAGGAAAATACAGTTGCAGCTCTCCTTACAACCACTCTCGTAAGTGACAGTAGTCCTCTTATGAGAGAAGTCATGGTTGCCACAGACATCAGTTTTCAAAGTTCCCTGACTTTTCCCTAATAAAAATCTAATTTTCCTGAGATCACATTGACCTGAAATATTTCTTCCAGTCTTCAACAGTATTACATCAATTTTAACTGACTTTTCTTCTATATGTCAATTTTCCCTGACTCAAAAAAAAAAAATTCCCTGACTTTGTCCTGACCTTGAAGAATTTTATTTTCCCCTGACCATTTCCTGACCTGCAGCAACCCTGTAAGTTGTGTGAGCCTTGCCAAACAGATGTTTTAGTACAGCAATGTGGACTACTGACTTGGCTCATGGCACACTTAGACTATTCCTTATTACCATTGAACAGATCTAGATATCCCTTGCTATTTACCTGTTGCACTTGTGCGGGGGCTGAGTGACCTGGGCCTAGTACCACTACATCTCCACGAACGAGAAGGTTGCATGGTACGCTGACCAGTTCATTGTCTCTGTAGGCATGCACAAGTGAGATGGATGGCGAGGGAGGGGTGCAGGGATCTATGTAATCTGACGGCATCCAGCTGCAACAAGCTATGAGAAGAAAGTCGGGAATCTTCTGTATCACCCATTAGCACTGTTCGTACTCAGAACTTGGGATCTATATTATTTATATATTTATATTGTACAGCAGAGCAGTGAAAAGTACTTTCGCCTTCGTCCGTTTGTTTAATATGACCGTAAAACCTTCAGACCAACTACTAAACCAACCGAGCTCATCATGCAGGTTGCAGGTAGCTTAGGGAAGTAGTCAAAACAAGTTAAGTTTACTCAAGTAGGGCCCACCTACATGCAGTGTGGCTTGGAGGGTGAGGGCGGGGTAGGTAGGCAAAGTCTGTGTGGAGCCAAGTGGCCCATACAACCTGGGCATATCCCAGTTTCTTTAGCATCAAGCGACTAGGAGTATTTCTACTCCCCCTGGATGGGATGCTAGTCCATCGCAGAGTTACCCCCAGCATGAAATTGGCTGGTACCCATTTAAACACCTGGGTGGAGTGAGGCACTGTGAGAGTAAAGTTTTTTGCCCAAGAACATGATGCAGTGACCCCAGCAGGGCTTGAACAAGGACTGCTCGATCTGGAGTCCAGTGCGCTAACCATTAGGTCATTTGGGGGGGGGGGCACAAAAATGATTACCTTTCTGACATCAATGATCCTCATGGACAAAATTTATTGGTCTCAAAATTTGAGAGGGACATTAATTTTTTTGTTTGCATGAACGTTTATTGCTCTTAAAACACAGAGAGGTTTAAATCTTGTTTCTCATTTGACTACTGCTCACAGAATGTAGGCTATACAAGCAAGACACCATCAGTAAAGGTGGGGCCTGGGAGTTTTTATTTTGAAAGTTCTTATTAAAAGACTTCAGACGAATGTTGCCTTAAGGGGTTCCAGGACTGAAAATTGGACCTGTAAAGATACCTCCAAGGAGAGCTAGTCCCGGCTTACCATCACAGTTGCTTAACAGTTCCTGGGCACTTCTAAACATCTCTGTTCTTCTCAGTCTCTCTTCTCGTGCACACAAGGCCAGATTGACAGCTGTCAGCAACAGAACTATGATCCCTTCAATCAGTGGAAGACTGGAGCTGAAAAAAAATTAAGATGACATTCAAGCAATACAGGTAAAAATAAAGTTACCAAAGAGATCTCATAGCATGGTAACAGCTGGAGCACAGCTAACAAAACCTACCAGCACTTTAGCTCTCAAGCTGACCCTGCCAGAGAAAAATGGATTTGAAATGATCTACATTTCAGTTATAACGTATGTTTTGCGCCAATTTAAAACAAAATGGCGCATGTTTTAAACATTTTTATGAGGTTTTGAGTTTTAGAGTTTTAGAACGCTTTAGAGTTTTATCACGGGGTCACTAAGACAAATGAATTTCAGTGAGATGTTTCAAATAGTATATAAAATGTTACCGAACTATAAGTAGATTTTTGGTACTTAATTTTTTGCACTCATTGCTTGAACTTTCAGCAGAATCCATCTTAATGTACCTGTCAGTGTAATGAAGTGGACCCAAAGTGATAGAGGAGTTTCACAACTCCAGGCGATTTTGGTATGAGATACTGGGTAGTGAAATAAGATAGCTGGGTAGATCAGAATAATTACATATTGGAGTTATTATGATGAGAATGATCAAATCCAAATTTGTGATTCTACTCCATCTTCATGGAATGCTTGTCACATCACATGATTACCCCCAGCATTTTATTTGCCAGCACCCATTTATACACCTGGATGGTGAGAGTTACATCATTCAGCGACTGTACCTCCTGTTTACTGGTAAAACCTAGAACTTTAAGTGTATAGACTCACTTCCGTGTTGTGTCAGCCAAGGCATATGACAGAATCATCACTAAAAACTCAAGAAGGAGAAACGCAAGGCTGATAAAGCTGATTGGCAAGTGATGATTAACACTCAGTGCATTCCACAGATCCCTTCTCCAGGTACATCTGTTAGCTGCTGTAAAAGTTGTTAACTCCTCTTGAATGACATCAAAAAGTCTCTTAAATGCCTCCTGAGAACTGAGCCCAAGTGATCCATCATCTTCTCTCTTTAACACAATAACAAATCTGTCACCAATATGTTTATAAATATCTTTTAATAATCTTTCGGCACTGGGAAGCAGGGGTCAAAGTTGTAAACACCTGGTTGGAACAATGTGGGATGCAAGGAATGACACACAAACGGCCTATGAAATCACTGTCCCCAAAAGCATTTCTCTGGGACCAAGTGAACTGCGCTGCAGCTTATAATTTTATTTCATTAATTTTTAAGAATTCATTGCTTGTCAATAATGAGGCCCTTCCAGGGAGGATCCCAGGTTGACGTTTTCTTGCACTTTCCTTCGCTGTCAGTAGTTGAATTGAAGGAAAATCGCTTGTCCTTGTCGAAATTTTAGTTTTTCCAAAAGGGTTTTCATTTGTTGCGATTTTTTTATATACATGTGCTGTTGCTACTTTTTGTGCTTGCTTGTTGGAATTTACCCTGGGACCTCAATAATATTCATTTCCAGACTCCAGACTATTTTATTTTCAAGCCCCCAGAGAGCCCAGATTATTGATAGAAGTTATACTGTGTTTTTGACAAACAATAAAGCTTACCTCTTGAACTTCGTAAAGAATCTCCAGTGTGTCCATGTCAATTTCACCCGCACTCTCTCCCTACAAGTGCCAAATTGAAATCAAAATTTACAAACAACTACAGCAACATTTTAACAGTATTTGCCACTTATCATAGTTTTTTAATAAATTAATTTAAAATTTGATTTTTGACATCTTTTTTCACAGCAGCCTTCTGATAAGTTTTCTTTGTTTCAACCAGAGTTGTCATGGCAAATCAATCAGCACATTATGGCAACTGTCAATGCTAGCACTTGGATACTATTAGAACCTTTTCAGCAAAGTTGTCAGAAATTACTAAGCAATTATTTTTAGCAAGAACAAAATTGCTGCCTGGCCCATTATGGCAATTGACAGCCGACATAGCTTGTGTACAAAAACAGACAATAAGTCTGTTCTCCTCAAGAAGCAGTGTAAAATGCAGACTGCAGAACAGTGTTTGCTACGTTCTCCCATCCATTAATGTTTGCGGCGAAACAGCGAGGGGCAATGGTCTGCAGTCCAAATTCATTTTACACCAATTATCAAACATCACTTGCACTTTATCAACATGAAAAACATATCATACCAGTCCTTCCCGTCTTCGCCAACTCCATGATCGCCGTACCTCTGACGCAGCAGCCGAACCTTTCGGGTAACTAGTTTTTCTTCCACCATCTGACATGATTCGTGCAGGAGTTCTTGATCGGACGTCAACAAAAGCGAAATGTCATAATCCTTATTTAAAACAGTTCAAGATTAGTCATAATAGAAGGATGTAAAAATATCGAAGCTGTGTGCATCAATGGAGGTGATTTTTCCGAAACATCTTCTCGTTTTTCACGAATAAATATCTCATTTCCCACAGTCGACTGAAAGCCGCCATGATTGAAGTCCCCGCCAAACAAACTCGGTCCAGATTCCCTCGAATCTTGCTGCTTGTTTTGACTCAGGGCGGGAGACAGGGGCGGTAGTGAGTAGAGTGAAACACGATCACCCCTAAAAACGACTGCGTGGGAGGCAAGGCGGGAGCCCTTGCTGTGAGTTACGTTGTGAGCATCCCATACCTGATTTGCGTACCGTATTTACTCGAATAAGCGCCACATTTCGGACAAAAAGGTCAAAAGCTATGTTTTGCAGCCCAAAATGATTGGTTTACTGCTCGCCTATATAGTTTTTCTACCCAAAATTCTTAGAATTCGTATAGTTCGGCGAACTTTGCCGGGACTGCAAGCATAACTTCTCTCTTCCAAATAGACAATCAAAAGGCGCTTCTTTTAGTTAGATTAGATTGTTTGTGGCGTCCAACAATTTTTAAATTAGCGCCACCCCCGAATGAACGCCACACCTGAGGCGCGAAAAATTTAATCAGCACCGCAGCGCTTATTCGAGTAAATACGGGGGGGGGGGGGGGCGGAAAGTCGGAAAATCATATTTTGTCATCGAAACGGGCTAGGAAATGACTGATAACCGGTCTTCTGGGCCAAAAATGTTTCGTGCTCTGGTAACGTTCGAGGCTTGAGCGATGTTGAGTTTTACGGCCGCCAAGAAAATGATTGGTTGAGTGCGCACCAATGCGATCTCAGTCGGAAGTTATTTACATCCAACTATACACAGCCACTATTTTTGCAAACAGCCCAAGGGATTTCCAAAGTGGCTAGGCGGTATCACGGGTTCAAATCTTCATTGGGTGAGAAACCCATTGACGAGCCCAAAGAACGTCTGCGTAGGAGGCTACATTTTATAGGTGTCATTCTCAAATGGTTTGGGGGCGGAGTAATCCCTCCCAGGGTGGAGATTGGAGTCTCCGCCGCAAGGAATTACTCTCCAGCGGGCTTGGGGGGGGGGGGGGGCGAGTAATTCTTCCCCAAAAATTTTTTCCGTTTTTCTGATCATTTTTAAAAAAAAAAATAACTTTATTACTACCTTCCCGACTAAAAAACTACACCCTTTGGGGTGGCACCTACCTTTATGGCTTACGTATGTACAGGGAAGAACCCGCCCGCCCATTTTTTATGAAATAATAATAAGTGTGTGTTTTGTAGTCAGGTCTAACTTTATTTTTGACGTTACAACCTCCATAAAAACAACAAGCTACCGTAAAATTCTGATAAAACGTGTACACTATTTTGATTTGTTTGGAAGGCTTTTTTGTTTCCATGATTGGTTAAAGCAAATTTTGTTAGAACTTCTTACATTATTTGACCCCTTTTCACGGGTTTCTGTTATGTGAAACTGGTATAAAATAAATATAGTGGACAAGGTCAAAGACGGTTCGGATGGGGCAGGATAGGGGCAGGGGGGGGGGAACATCCGGACCCTCTATCAGGCCTGTGGTTTTCTTCTAATTTTATTAAAATAATTATTAACGATATCTGGACACAGTTTATTACCAAACACAAGAGAGGGTTTAAGAGCTGCGTCCTTTACTAGTACAGTTTACATGTACAATGACGTTAAGAAACTACGTAAATTAACATGACTGTGTAATTGCAAGGGACGGGATGGTAGTAAATATAGTTTAAGCAGTGTCTATTACTGAGTACAAGTTTGGACCTTCCCATCCCATTAAATTTTCTTAACAGTTCTCCCTTTCTGTTACTTGGGCACCTGTTGTCAAACGTGGATGAAGCATAATAAAATTTCTCATGATCCCTTTTACTCCAATAAGGGCCCAAGTTCTAACTTAAATAAAAAATTTTAAGGAATTTGGGATTACAGTCAACTCTCTCTTAACCGACACCTCTATAAGACAGACACCTCTTTAAGATGGACACCTGGTGTTGGCCCGGTCCCTGCCGTTTTTCAGTCATTTTACTGAACTAAGCCCCCTATAAGACAGACACCTCTCTAAGATGGACAGTTGGAGCCGGTCCTGACGGTGTCCGTTTAAGACAGAGTTTGCTGTATTTGATAATCCCAAATTCCTTTTTTTTTTTTGCCAAAATATTGAAAAACAAACAGCTAAACAGGGACCAACTGTCATTTGAATGTTTACAAAATAACTCGTAGAAGGATAAAACAAATGTGATAAATTACATTTAAAGGAGTAAATGGGTTAAATAATGCTTATCAACATAATTTTAATCGATAAAAAGACTACACACTTATTTACCAATGATGGGTGTAGTTGACTTGTAAGTCATAATTCCTTTTGAAGGTTTCAAATTTTTTACATCTAGTAAAGGGCTAGCAATACTCCAACATATTCATATTCATAGGTCTGTCTGCTTGTTATTCTGACTAGTTTTGTGGCATAAATCTAATGGCAAGTCTGTGAAATACCCACATTAAAAAATCCCTGCACAATTAGGGCTCTATAAACAATAAGTCAGAACTGGACAGCAGACTGATATATTTGACAACAGAATTCAGTTGTAAATCAGAATTGCCCTGTCAAATTAGTCAATTTAATAAAAAATTATACACTACTGGGGTGGATTTGTGCAAAACTCTAGTGAAAAAGGCCCATTTCACATTCAAAATCACTGGACCGGCCAGTCAGTTCTGACTAATGGTAAGCACCCTTAGAAATACAGAGCTTGGGGTAATTGTTAAAAACAACCATAGAGCAGTTTTCAATTGAGTGTCGTAAAACCAAAACCAAAGTAATTACTCTGGCCAATCACAAAGGCCATAGACAATCCAGTGAACCAATCAAAACACGAAGCAAATACATGTAGCTGGTACGAAGCGCGGGAAAAAGTGCACGAGCGAGTCACGATTGGTTTTGGTTTTAGTTCTTATTGGCTGGGAAAGTGGCGGGAGATTTTAAAGGCAATCACTAAGCGTAGAAATGCAAAACATAAGCAAACGCAATTAACTTTCGACACTCAAGTGAAAACCGCTCTATTGCTGGAAGGGATGCTAGCCTATCGCAGGTTACCCCTCAGCATTTTTGCTTGTTGCCCCAACAGTGCGCAGCTTTCAAATTTGTACTCTTGGGTAGAGAGTGCCACTGTGAGAGTAAAGTGCACTGACCAAGAACACAACACAATAACTCTGGCTAAGGCTTGAATCCAGACCTCTATAGGTCACAGTACCTCCAATTGAGTCACTGTATTGATCACTGCAGTTAACATTTGCGTTGCTTTTGTTATCACCGTTTGCTCAAAGGAAACCTGCAAAATGTTGTTTCCTTCACCCTGACATGATCTTAATTGCACATTTGTTTGGTGAACCGTTTTAGTTTGGATTATCAACCTTTTGGGATTCAGACTTCTAGTCATTGTTCTGCCATCTTAGATTCTATGTCACGATTCCCGCCCCCCTCCCCTTGCTACTTTAATACAACAAAAACAACATAAAAATCTATTCTCTTCTAATGATGGGGGCAACTAATGAAATCATTATTCATAACATCCAATATGACAACTGAACATACTGCAATTAATTTGCTAATTAAACATGGCTTTCCAGCAATTGCTTTTCCCACTTTGTGACCCACAAATGTCAAGTTTAGATAATATTTTCAACACTTTCATGGCAATTTCTTCCAAAAAACATTAGATGTTCTCTTTCAAACTGCCTAATAATTCTCTGAAGAGACTCTTGATGGGATTAAGTTTTATAAGTCTGGAACTTCTCTGTTGCTACTGGGTGTCTGCTGAGCCCATGGCCTGTGAAAAAACAAAACAATGATAGAAGAATTAGTCAACTGATCAATGTGCACAGGTGTACCAGCCTCTGTTTGTTTGGTCACAGATTCCCTTGAAAATTGTGTACATTTCTTCACTAATTGCTTTTGTACTGTAAATATTTAAGTTTTCCACCATTGGCATTATTGGCTGTTTATTT
>NC_135769.1:23804392-23806892 GCF_052425735.1 Oculina patagonica
ACCTTTTAAAATAATAGCTGATGACCAAAAAAATAAAGAACTTTTTTGATATCAATTTATCTTAAAGCGTTAACTTAAATTCTAAAGACTTTTTGACCGACTTGTCACTATCGCATCATAGAAGGGCATTAAGGTGGCTCAACTGGATTTTCAAGGGGCAACACCGCTCAAGTTTGCGAATTAACTACGTCGCCATTAACAGTGCTATTGAAAAACGATCACCACATTTGTATTAGATAAAGATGAAATTTTTTCATGACCAGTGTTTTATTGGCATCGGAGTTGTCATAGCAACGAAATGACGTCATTACGTTTTTTACGTTCGCTCGTATTCCTCGGCACCAGGAGATTTTTTCGAAAATCGCTCAAAGGAGCTTGTACCACACATGGCTGCCTCGATGTTGGCAAAGTTTGAACAAATTCTATGACGAGCGTTTTCGAAATATTTGGGGATGAAGTTTTCAGGGCTATAAATACAGTCAAAAACATACTAACGAGAAAATGGGGTAATATCTAAAGAAAACGAGGCGCTTGTGAATTGCAATTTCATCTTATAGTAGTTTGATTCCATTTAAAATCGTGGGAAAACAGTGGTGGGGATTGCTTTGGTCGATTGCGAGAAAAAAGAATTTTATGAGCGTGCGTTCCGGTGCTCTCGTTGTCCAGCACAACATTATTCACCTACTCCACCTTTCTTAAATATGGATATCATTTGATTTCTATCTTTTCTTGCTTGTATTAGCAGCATTTATGAACTTTATTCTCATTTTTTACTTTAATTTGCTGAAGTTGTGTGCTTTAAATGAATATTATTTTTATTATTATTTTGTTATTTCATCATAACTATAAAGACCTGTTTTTCTCTACAGTACCCCAGCAGTCTGTTGTCAAGTCACTGCAGCTTCAAAGTAATGCTGCTGAACAAGAAGCCACTAACTCAAGACAGAAACGCAAGGTGCTGTGTTCAAGTTATGTTACCGAAGGCAATGTTAAGAAGGCAAAAGGTGAATCAACTCAGTTGACGTCAGAACCAGTTCCTAAACAGCAAGTCCCTGCATACCACTTCAGGGCTCAAAATGATTTTTGGATACTGACCGGTCATGTTGACTGGCCAAATCAATTTTTGCTCGGTCATGTCTCGTTTTTGACCGGTCAGAATGTTGAGTATTTACTTTGAAACAATAGCCTATTCTGCCAAAAATTTCGCCTCATAAGCTAAAACACTCGTTGTTAAAGAGTATAAGGCTTAAGCTTTAATGTTTTGTTCGCTAAAAGTGTCATTTTATTATGTTCGCTTTTTGAATTACCATTTCTTCTTCGTTCTACTCTACATAAAATAAAATGCTCAGAAGCCGTAATGTTATGTTACTCTGCATAGTTTTAACGACTTACGGGTGGAGGCGATCCTGGTTGTAATTAAGCACTTTACTGGTCTTTATTACCGAACACTAAATACTGAGTAATAGGACATATGCCCATGTTACAAGTGAGATAACTTTGCCTTTGCTCGGACTCGTTGTTCATCAAGCTTCCTATAAGATGCCCTCTTTTAAAAGTTCTCTTTCTTCAAGACTGCCAAGAGATTAGCGAGAAAGCCTACGTCACTTCGCATTTCAAAAATCATGGATCTCTCCAAGTTTTCAACAGAGAAGCCTGTTCTATGCGGTGCCTGATTGAGCTGCTGAAATATACTTACCGCAAAGTACTTTTAATCATAGATATCCGCGGAAGTAGCCTTACACAAGAAGACCGATAGAATTGGCCTGAAACGCTTGAATGCCATGGCTAGAATAAAAGATATCGGGAGTTATCGTTTCAATCTGTAGACGCCAGACGCGGAGACCTTTTTTTCATTTTATTTTGTACAGTACGAGCAAACGTTTACCGGAACTCTCTTTTTGACAATTAAGTAGCACCACATCTTAGGTGGTTAAATTGTCAGCACACATGGGGACAGGTTCAGTTGTGAAATAGGCACAATTTAAAGAAACATTGCTGACTTAACATTCATTTGAAGCGTTTAATGATTTTATTATTTTCTCGTGATCTTGCTGGTGAAAAACACGCTACAAACTCGTACTTTCTAAAGGTGCACATAGTTTTTTAAATCCACTAACGAGTGCTATTTTTCTCGGCCCGCCTGAAACTGTAGTTGCGTACGCGTGTTTTATAGCAGACGTTGATTGATGCCATGTTCATTGTTGTCTGTTTAGCGTATTTACAGACATGGATGTTTCCTGTTTTATTTAAGCAAACCGCTAACAAATCCGCAGAGCGTGACCGTCTCATCTGTATTCTACAAATTTGTGACAGACTGCAAGCTGCTATGATATTTTATGATTTTACTGTAAAATTTCAAGAAATACTGCGAATAATTTTTTTGTGTGTTATTTATTTGAAAGCCGTGTACGTGACCGGTCAAAATGACCGGCAAACCAAAATTTTATCCGGACAAATCGTCATTTTGGCCGGACATTGTCCGTTGACCGGCCGTTATTTT
>NC_135769.1:23811892-23826892 GCF_052425735.1 Oculina patagonica
GTTTTAGTCATATGTTGTTGCGTGAATCATCATTTGTTTTTATTCTGTTGTAGGTCCAGCAACAAGAAATCATCTGCAAAGACTGTGGGAAAAAATATAAAACCAAAGGAGGTTATGAACGACACAGAATTTCGAAACACAGCAGTCTTCACGAAGGATCTAGTCAGCCTTTGAGTGCCAGCATTCTTGCTGAAGTAGTGGCTTCTGCGATCAGGAAAATAAATGCAGCTGAAGTGTTTACAAAGAGCTTGAGGAGTGAACTAAGGAACTATTCCTTTCAACAGCCAGAGGAAGGAAGTCTTGAATTCGCTACCATAAAATCGATCTATGATGGGTTCTTAAAGAAGGGAGATCTGGAGAAATTTTATCAGAAATATTATTCTACAGTTCCTGTGAAGTCAACACAGTTTTTCAGCGGATTATCAAGGAATGCTGCCACACTGTTGTCAACAAAAGTTGCAGATTGTCTAATTGCACACAGTAAACAAAACAAAAACTCTGGTGACAATAGCCCCACCACTACAGTACTATCTGAGAGGGAAAAGGCTGGCTTACAATACCTAGGAGGTTATGTCTTCCATAATTTGTACAAAAAACATGCAAGAATCAACACAGTGGAGAGCCAGCAAGCTATGGCAATACTTAAAGCTGGCAAACTTGATGGTAACAATGACTCAAGACAAAAGCTGATTTCAAGTTTGAACCGTGGCGGGCTATGGTCACTTACAGAACCAGCACAGAAAATATTTTTGAGCGCAGAACATTACTTCCGCCAGCTTTCTCCAAAAGTGGCTTCTCAAGGAATTGACATAGTCACAATAACTCTTAAGGCTACTAGTGACAATGATGTTCTTTCTCACTATGGATTGATTGTAACTGATGCAGAAATCAAGCCAGCTGGTCATGTGATCAAGGATGTATTGTATGGCATTATGACTCTATATGTACGGGTTCGATCATTCTCCTTTGCAAAGGATGTGATTGAAAATTACAAGATCAGAATTAAGCAAACAAAGGGGAAGTCTCTTCGCAAGGACATTAGTCGGAGTTGCCAAGAAAATGAACAAGGGAGGCAAAATTAACACTCTCCATTTATATTTATTTTGCTTTCGTGAACATCACACAGCAATTAAGTTATTTACGACATTTTTTTCAACTTGGTTTCAAATGTTTAGTTCCAAACAATGTGCTACATTGACAATACTAAAGGCATACACTGTATGTAGAACTTGTAAAGAAGATCATAGCTTGTTTGATTGGAATACGAAGAATTATTTATGGAAAACTACTAGTGAATAACCCTCAACATTTATGCAAAGGTTTTTTACCTGTTATAAAGTTCTGCAACACTTAGCAATAAAAAATGATAAAGCCAACACTGTTCAGAATAGAAATACTGTACTTGATTTAATGCCTGTACTTAAATTTCCTGTCTCTGTAAAAAACGTATGAACCATAATATATTTCTAAAACATGATATAGTCACTGATTGATTGTAAAAAAGTAATGCTTAACAGTTGATACAGGCATCTGTGGTCTGCTTGGCAATAGTATTTTTAATTAAGACTGCAAAACAAACTTCCTCTTACTCATTAGAATCTTCATTTTAGCCTGGTTTTCACTAGCGACGCAAGCACAAGTGCAAGGATCCCAGCTCATATTTCACTGTGAAAACAGCTTTGATGCAAGCAAAAACCACAACCGCCTTGAAATTTGCGCCTATGCTTGTGCTTGCGTCGCTGGTGGAAACCAGGCTTTAGAGAAAGAAAGTTAAGATCTATGCCAATCAGGAATCTTTTGTTTATCCTCATACCATTGATTTAATTACAAGATGAGGCTCCTTGTTATGTGATTCTACTGTTAATCTTCTATAGCCAAAATCAGACACATGGAATATTTTTGGAATTTTATGGCATTCTACACTGTACTAAACAAATTTCCAAGTTTTGATACAAACTATTCCCTATGCTGTATGCCATCTTAGGTATACAGAAGCCAGGCTGCAACCTTATTGGCTCTGACAAAATAAGCATTGCAAAAAAAAAAAAAAAATTACAATACCCCCCCCCCCCTATAGAGGTTTTTTAGAATTAGTCACTCAACCTTAATCTTAAGCCAACCCTGACAATCCTAGAATTCCAGTGAAATTTTTGACAAGCAATACAAAATTCTTTCCTGCCTAGCATAGGCTTTATCCATCTTATAATTCCATCCATGTACAGTTCAAAAGGACCTGCCCTGAAATTCCAGATGTCCTCAACAGGGTGGTTTATTTTTTGGTGATTGCTTAATTTAGCTTAGTGACTAATAAGGCTAGTGTCCAGAATTTTTACAGTTTGAGTTTCTTTCGGCATGGCAATTTCTCATCGGTCACCTGTTCCCAAGCTCTCTTCCTGTCTTTCCTTCCTTTGGTGTTGCCGCTTTGACAGGAAATGGATCTCTCTATCCTGATAGTGTTACTATTATAGCCGAACTGGCGAATGTCCGGATTGTCACTCCTCCTTCCCAGTTGGCGCTGCTTACCGAAGTACTCTTCCACTGGGTCCTGACAGAAACGCTCTGTCAGGACAAACTCCATTCCCTCCTCCAGTAGGAACTTCACTACCTCAGTGACTGAATGGACGGTGATCTTGAATCCCTCGTAGGTCTGCCAGGATAGGAACATCTTAGCCCTTGCATTTTGGGTGAAGTTGCCTGGTCTGTTCTCTGTACTGTCTTTCCACTGTTGCAAGTATTGAAGGAATTCCTCCAAGAACTGAAACCTGTAACAAAATTTTGATAATTGTTATGCTAAATTTGTGGATATGTCAGAATATAAAATGAGTATTCAGTCTATTATTTAAATTGAAAGGAAATTCCATTAACATACTTACCGGTAAAACAATATATCACAAATTAATTAGTTGGAATAATTTGAGTGATAAGCTATTAATTATTTTATTTATTTGTCATAGATTATTGTCATTATTAATAAAAAAATTCCATCCCTTTGTGCACTGATCCCGTCAGCCACATTTTATTACTTCTAAACCTTCCGAGAAATAGAAAGCATTGATAGAATTTTACTTAACCCATGAATTAGTTATTGCACTTTTACTGCAGATACTATTAGACACTATTTCCATTGTTTATTTTTTTTGTTTGGTTTTGACTGTTACACACAAACTGTTAGATGTTGTTTCACATGTTAAATGAAGTCACACTTATAATTGGAAATGATTTCCTTTCAACATTGAGCTCTATTGCAGAGAACATAGGATTCCCTAAGACTCTGCTGCACACTAGAAAATTAAAACAAATTATATACATTTGAAAGCCCCAATGAGTTGGCTCATTGCCTGTCATTTACTTTAGAGAAAAAAAAAACATACCTCATGTCATCTGAAGAGGTGTATGGAGCTAGGAATGGCTTGCGCTTCACCACATGCTCAGTCGTACTTCGGACGTTGAGGCAGTCGAAAAAGCCATCTACCATCTCACAGAGTTTGGCTGTGGCAGAAGCCTCTGGTGGACCAAATTCCTTAAGTACATTTGCCACAGATGCACTCAACACCTGGGCCGCAAGATTCACCCGCATCACTGAATATGCATTCAGGTTGATGTGTTCATATGTCAGTCTGGGTAGCAATTTAAGCCCATTGTCTACATCCTCGTAATACAGTGCAGTGATGTGTTGCCACAACACATATTTACCATCGTTCCACATGTATCTTGTACACTTTCCTGAGCCTGAGCTTTTCAGACAGTTTCTAGTGGTCTTAATAAGGTGTGGTGCATCTGACAAAAAGTAGATGTATCGATGAGGTGCATACAAATTGACTGTCCGATAGCATACATCACTGTCAGCATCCCCATCAAGATCGCTGTGCAAACGGTAGAAGCGCCTGTTTGGAGAAGCACCATCTGAAGTTGTGGCGATGACCCACAGATTGCATGTTGTTTCTAGAACACAAACAGCCTCCCAGAAAATGGGCATCAATTGAGCAGCAGTTATTCCTGTAGTTGCGAAGTGTGCTAAACCAAACTTGAGTTCCGTGCAGACGCCACGGACAAGAAATGCTAAAGCATGTGATGCAACAGCATCAACTTTCTCTAGCACCCCGAAGTTCAGGTCAGGGTCCCCGAGGTCTGTAAATCCGATCAGTTCTCCTGTTGTTTTGTCCAGGACAAGATTAGCCATAACTTTCATCTCATCAAACAAAAGAACAACGTATCGCTGGACATCAAAGTAATGCTCAGTCTCTGCTTTGAGAACGTCCAGCACTTCCTTTTGGAAACCCCTCTTAGGCTTTATGGCATTACGGTAGTCCTTCAGTCACGTTTGGCTTGGAAGAACCAACACTCCACTATTTCTGAGTTCCTCATAGCACGACGGTGACTTTGATGCAAGGGATAAACAAAATCTTATTATCATCGGGTGATAGCGCACTCCTGTTTTGGATCTCGAAAACAGTCTCTTTTGTTCCTGCCAGAAGAGGTTCATGAAAGGGGTTACTTTAGTACCAGCTGAATCAAGAATCTGGGTAAAATCATCATTTAGTTCTTGATCAATTTCCACACTTGACTTCAGTAACTCGGTACGCATTTCGTTAAGCTGTTGTTCCAGCTGTGCACACTTCAATCGCTGTCCTTGTAAAGTAAGCTTTATTCGTTCTGGATCAGTTTTGGACACAGGAGCATTAACATGGGCTGGCTTTATTGTTCTACTCTCCTTTGCTTTCCTTGCTTTTTCTGTGTACACATTAAACTCCTGACATGCAGGGCAAACTCCATCAGCTTCATTAAAAAGCAAACACTCCTTCACTCTCCAAAAGCCCTTGTGTGGAAATGGCTGCTGCTCTTCTTCTTCTTCCTCCAAACAGTCATGATTGACAGGGACTACATGATGGTATAACTTGCTCGTCAGTTCCACAGGATTGACTCCAGGGCAAAGCTTAAAGTTTCCCAGATCCTTTATCAAATTTGACAGAGTCACATTGGACATTGTGCGGCGATATTTCAGATATAGGGGATGATCATCAACCAGATATGATCCAAACACTTTTACAGTAAAACCAAGGCTGTCGTCTACCATAATTTCGACCTCAGGAAGCAAATATGGTTCCACCATTTTCTTAAAAAGAACTCTGTCCTCTAACAGCTTGACACACCAATCACCAATAGATTTCAAAGTCTTCGTACGATCGCAGAACTCAACGAAGGACTTGTAACAACCACCATGCGATTCTGGCTCCACATCCTTCACAACCACTCGAGCAGGACGCGGTTCTTGAGGCTTGCTTTCGTGACTTCTACGAGGCATGTTGACCGTCGGCAAAGCTCCGAATCGTAGCTTCTTCCTCGTCACTTTTGCAGAGGGAACTACAAAGACAGATAAAAATGTAATAATTACTAAATAGGCAAGAAATACAAACGCTACAGCTCGCATCCAGAATTTTAAAACAATAAACACAACTACACGATTTGTGAGTGGTTTCTTGTTGCGAATGTGCGAAAACAAATACTGCATCTAAAGCTAAAGTTTGCGAAAAAATACATCAATACTTACATATTTCAATATCCTCAGGTTTGAAGTGTTTCTCACAAGTGTGAACTTTGTCGTTTTCGATCTGCTCTCGAAAATCCCGGTCGATTTGGCGAGCTTTCGTTAGTTCTCCAAGCCATTCGTTTCGCCATTTTTGATGAGCGTCGTCTTTCGCGACAGGCAGCTTGAAAATGCCTAATCCCTTCGTTCGTCTGCACGATCCACAGCCAAAAACGGAGCAGTTAACCCCGGGCATCCCTTATAGACCCTATTCACGTAATATTTCTGATAGATTATTCTTAGATCACCGGTAAAGCAAGAATAAAGTCGCACAAACACGAAAGAAAACTACTCGCTGCACGCCATCTTGAAATTCTGTGCACCTTCGCGATCACGTGACATGCCATAAATCAAAACAAAGAGTTCGTCTTTTGATGTGTGCCGATTTTCTTAACCAGTCTCCCTCTATTAACTCTGATTCAAAAGATAATAATAGTGACACTCCAATAATGATTGCTGCTTTTTGTGGCAAGATGGAGGCAGTAAACTATCTTTTAGACAAAGGAGCCGATCTGTCCTTGACAGGGCAGTATGGAAGAAATTCGCTACACTTTGCTTCATATGGTGGTAATGTCGCCATCATCGAGACAATGTTATCGCGTGGTCTTGACATCAATTCAAAAGATAATAATAGTGACACTCCAATAATGATTGCTGCTTTTTGTGGCAAGA
The DNA here is from genome assembly GCF_052425735.1 of Oculina patagonica. Taxonomy (NCBI): domain Eukaryota; kingdom Metazoa; phylum Cnidaria; class Anthozoa; order Scleractinia; family Oculinidae; genus Oculina; species Oculina patagonica. The sequence continues at coordinate 23,818,149 of NC_135769.1, forward strand.
TGGAGGCAGTAAACTATCTTTTAGACAAAGGAGCCGATCTGTCCTTGACAAGCATATCTGGAAGGAATTTACTACACAGGGCTGCACAGGGTGGTAATATCGCCATCATTGAGACAATGTTGTCACGTGGTCTTGATGTCAATTCAAAAGATAGCAATGGTAACACTCCAATAATGATTGCTGCTTACTGTGGCAATATGGAGGCAGTAAATCATCTTTTAGACAAAGAAGCCGATCTGTCTCTTACAGGGCAGTATGGAAGAAATTCACTACACAGTGCTTCAGCTGGTGGTAATGTCGCCATCATCCAGACAATGCTATCACGTCGTCTTGATGTCAATTCAAAAGATAGTAATGGTGACACTCCATTAATGATTGCTGCTTACTGTGGCAATATGGAGGCAGTAAACTATTTTTTAGACAAAGGAGCCGATCTGTCCTTGACAAGCAAATCTGGAATGAATTTACTACACAGGGCTGCACAGGGTGGCAATGTCGCCATCATCGAGACAATGCTATCACTTGGTCTTAATGTCAATTCAAAAGATAGTAATGGTGACACTCCATTAATGATTGCTGCTTTCTGTGGCAAGATGGAGGCCGTAAACTATCTTTTAGACAAAGGAGCAGATCTGTCACTGACAGGGCAGTATGGAAGAAATTTACTACACAGTGCTTCAGAGGGTGGTAATGTCGCCATCATCGAGATGATGCTATCACGTGGTCTTAATGTCAATTCAAAAGATAATAATGGTGAAACTCCTTTGACGATCGCTGCAGCTCATGGTCATGCTGAAGCCGTGAACTATCTACTCTGTAGGGGAGCATGTTAACCTCTTTTTTTTTTTCAAGCGCTACCGGAAAGTGCCTACTAGTTTGGCCAGTTTTGAGACAACACACTTTACGGACTTTCCTTATATGGAGAATCGTAGTTCGGCCTTGTAACAGTATGCTTTTATACAAGTACTGTAGTGAAACTTTTCTTAGTTATTTTTTTAAAAATACGAGGGATTTGACCTAACTGCTGACAGCTGAGCCTTAAAGCCAACTGGGACAGTGAATTTCTTCTACAGCATGGAAGTAAGTTATAGCATTTTTATTGAGAATTTGGGGTATTCTTTATTCCCATAGAACTGTGTTTTATTTTCGCCGCGCCCGCTATTACTTCCAGTGATACGATCTTGGTTTACTTGTGGCTCCACCAATTGCGCAATTTCCCAAGAGTGAGTAAAATACCTTGAGGTGACTATTGTTAGCGGCTTCTTATTTTCAGCGTTTTTTTTTTTCTGAGCAATATTTAGCGACTATTGAATTAAGCGATTTTCCGAAAAAATTTTAAAAAATAGTGATATCGTGTAAACCAACTTTTAGTGAACATTAAGTTAAGATGGAAATATTACAAATGTTCAGTAAGAGAAGAAACTTACTTCAAATTGAACGAACATTTTCATTGCCAGGAAGAACAAAAGTTACCGGCATCCATTTCTAAAAGAATTTTTCAAGTCGACTACGTTAAAATTGTTTTCCTTTGGAGTGGGAGGGGGGAGGGGTACTTAAATTTAACGAGTATTAAATTCGACTGAAACAAATTTTAGCCAGTACTAAATTAAGCGACTTTCGCCCAACTCGCTAAAATTAGTAGCCACTAAGTTGAGGTTCCAGTATTTTGGTGCAATTTGGCAAAGGAAACTTAAGATAACGAATTTAGGTTGTATTTTTACTGCAATCACTCGTGTCAGAGTATTCAGGACTCGAAATTAACGTTTTAGGCCCCAAACACACGTATCTGTTTTCGTTTTGCCGGAAAACTTTTTTATTTGCGGATTGGCCATAATCCACACGTATCCGGTGAAAACTGGGACGAAAAACACTCTCCAGAGTGGAAATGTTTGAAAACGCCGCTTTTCTGCTTTCAAGAAAAGGCATTGAAGAACTCGAATAGTGAGATTGATTTTGATATCAGAGTCACTTTAAGGAATGTTATTTACGTGCTAAGGCAAGGTACACCATAGCCGTAACCAGACCTTTGCCATAGACGAGGCAAGATTTGACAGATTCTGTTAGGGGATTCTGGGGCATGCCCTCAAAAAATTGAAATGTAGGAGCTCTTCAACTCTCTCTGAGAGACATTTTTCATGAGGCATTTCTTGCTAAAAATCAATCTTGTTCAAATGGGGATTCTTTTCCTAACAAAACATATTTTGTTTTAAGTTTTGAGTAAAAACAAGACGCGCGGCAAGTGCCTCCTCTTGCCTCTTGCTAGTTACGGCCCTGTACACCTCTCGAAAATAAAGGCCTGGTTAACACAAGGTTTGAAACATCGGCTTTTGTATTTCAACTGGGAAAACAGTTTATTTAAGATAATTTGCTACTGGAAAGCTGGAAGATAACCGACTTCTTGCTTCTTGAAAAAAATAATGCACCATAACAGTTGAACTGGGGAAGGAACGGCAAAGTTAATTCTTACCCTTTTTTCGAATTGTTCAAAGATGCTCGAGTATGTTCCGCGCGAGTTGGGACGAGCGGCAAAATTAGTATAGGAATATATATTTTGGTTGAATGTGGAACTTTATATTGCTGATATTTTTATATACACATTAAATTGGTCATTTTAATGACTTTTGGTAGATGTATATTTATTAGGCGGTGTTTTAATAAGTATATTTGTTTTCAACATGTACTAAGTACGTTAATATGGCACTATGATGCTCGTATTCTAGCATGTACTAGTAATAATACGGCACACTTAGTAACAGTACTGCAGTACAGTGCTTGTATTCAAGGCTTATTCAACAACTACATTAGTTTTTTATGAATAGTGTGCTTGCATTGCAGATTTATAAAAAATAGTATACAAGTAGAGAGATTGTAATAATCTAAAAATTTGTTTCTGTCTAGTATAAAAAATAACTATTCAACTATACATTTCTAGTCAAATGTGGAACTTTGTATTTCTGATATTTTTTTATATACACATTATTATAAGCACAGTTTTATAATAAACGAAAGTTTTAAAACAAACAGCTTCACCACTGTATGTCTTTTCAACCGTAGTTAATGGAAACAGCGAATTTGAGTCCCACCTTGCATTTCCAACAAACATCCCAGCTGGCACTTTGCCAGTTTCGTAGTAAACATAAAACAACCTGAATTATTTTATCCCACTCTTTTCATTTCTGACAGTCATATCATACAACCACCAGCTGGTATAAATTGCAGATCACATTTCACAAGCCGAGACACTGTGCTCTTGACGTGAAAACAAACTTAGCATTGTACCTTAGGCCTGGACACTATCCCCATGAGTGGTTTTTTCATTTATTTAATTTACACATCAAAACCAGAGTGACCTGTGCATGTAGCCAGTGAATTGTGGCCTGCATTTTGTACCTTTGTACTACCACCGATTTTTATTATCAATCAAAGATCTCTTCGAGATATCGACTTTTTTTGCATGAGGTTAGTATGAGTAGAAGGTTTATCCTGGGCATTGTTGTTCGAACATATCATGGAAGAATTCAAACGTCTTTCAGTTCAAGCATTTTTTATTTTCGCGGAGTAAATGCTGTATTTGTCAGTCGCGACGACTGGGTGCTTTGCGACTCATATACTTTGGCTTGGTTAAAAAAGGTAAACTTTGACGTTTGCCTTTAACATGTTTAATCGAAATAGTTGTTTCCTTTCGAGTTAGAAAGATTTCTACTCGGCTTAATGCAGAAAAATAACGCCTGATCGCAGGTTAGGCTACGCACGACAGAGTTACCTTTTGTCTCGTCACGCAATCTTAACCCCACATTGAGAAGTAAATTTTCGTTTGGATATTACCAAAAGCCGCTTCTCCTCGCGTTATTCTTTACCTTACGGCTACACATGCCATTTCTAACGACTACATTTCCAGCAAAAAAGTTGCTGTTATTTTTCTAATGGCGATCGATGCATTTACTTCTGAACAGAAGAAACGTTTAACGTTTACTGCTTCCACCTGAAGTAATTTCACAACAGGCTACAAAAACACTTATAAATATCACTTAACACATTTATTAAATGATGTTGCAATTAGCGAAGCGCACTAATGACGTCACAGAATTTGACCCCCGGTGTGAGTCAAAATTCGGCAAACAAACCGCTCTCTGTAAGAGCAATGTATGGTTGGCGGGCACTTTGGAGGCATATTTAGCGATTGTTTCACAAAAGCATGGCCAGATTGGCTCGGAATTCGAGAGAAAGCCTTACCTGTGCAACGTAGAAAGCTCAAACCGTGGTTTGAAACAAAAGGTTTGTCAAACAGAGCGATTATTCAATAAATGTGTAAAGTGTTTTACTCTCAGTTATTGAATGGATTATAAAGGCCCGATTTGCTGCCGGGATTTGCTGAAAGAAAACATTTATTTTAATGAGAAATGCAAAACGTTTACACTGTTCTTAGTGGCTCATTTTCCAACACAACAGAGCTAACCTCAGATTTATGCCACCACAAAATTACACAAAGAAACGCTCGTCCGATCGGTCCCCTTGCCTGACCCGAATATTTTAAGAGGTCAATTTCGTTACACAATTGTCGCGGCAAATACTATTTAATATGCACTGATCGAGATCGGCAGCTGTAGCTGCAGTCTGTAAGGGACGGACCATTAGAAATAATCGGAGGGGGGTGACTTTTACCAAAAAAAAATTCCTGCAAGGGAACTTGTCGAAAAAAAAATTCCTGCAAGCGGTTGTGCCTGAAAAAAAAATTCGTGCAACGGAATAACTTTTAAGTGTTGTATGATGGCATCTATAAACGTCCATCAGAATGGCTAAAAAAGCATTTCTGAGGTTCTGAAAATTAAAATTTTCCCGGGGGAGCATGCCCCCGGACCCCTCTAATTTGTCATGTACCGAGAGAACAGCATCAGCTCAATCCTATCAACTATTTGGTTGCAAACACACCTGACCCACCCTAACAATCGTGTCCCATCAGTAAACAGTTCATCAAAAGCACAATTAGTATTATTATTATCACTTTAAACTGCAATTTTGTCTGATATCCTAAAGTTTAGCTTGATAAGTTTTAGCTGTCACCTTTTTCATCTTTTTTGTTGAGGGTCCAGGGTAAAAATTTCTTTTTCCGTCTTATATTTAACAGGCACTATATCTACCCTTCAGCCCCCGACGCCATAAAAAATGAACGGTCCGGTCCCTGAATGTCGCTAAATTCAGAGAACAAATCTGAAAAATGAAACAATAATGCTATTTAATAATGATAATTGTATCTATGGGCAAAAAAAAAAAAAAAATTCGTGCAAAGCTTGTGCCCGAGAAAAAAAAATTCCTGCAGCGAAGTAGGCCTTCAAAAAAAATTCCTGCACTGAAATTTTTTTTACCCCCCTCCGGTTATTTCTAATGGTCCGTCCCTAATAGTAATGGGGATAAATAACAGCTTTATTAAAATCAAACCCGCCGTCAATTCCTATCATGTGTCGAAACAGATCGGATGACCGGCGATCAGTGCCGTCAAATTCGGGAAGAATTCTGAATTTCTTGCAACCGACGATCTTTCCGGTGCCTAAATGAAGCAAACATACAAGTGCTATCCTTCGCAATTATATAATTCGATAGTGATTCGCTATCCGCCGCTTAAATTTCTCGGCAGCCTGAATAATTTTGCAGTGGGAATCAAGGTGTTATTGCCGGATCTTCGACTAATAAATTCAATTTTGGGCCATTTTTGGATACCTTCAGTCTGTTTTCACTTACTAAAGCAAAAATGTTTGGAATCTATCATTTTTCGAGCCTTTCAAGAATCTCGGCCTCACATTGTGCCTTTCTCGCCCCTTTTTTCTTGTCAAGAATGCGTCCCCTCCATACAAATCCTTTGCCCAAACTAAACTGGCGAAATCTATTTTTTCGACGTTTTTGCTTGTTTACAAGCTAAAAACGTAGAATAGGGGTTAGTGGACAACATTTGGAACCACATATTTGTAAACTCTCAAGGGACTTTTTTAATTTCTCAAGGGACTGTTTTAATTTCTCAAGGGATTACTTTCCGCTGTGGGTGATAACTTGCGATCTCGTGAAAAAACGTGACTTGTCACATTTACAAACGTTATATAACAATTTTAAAAGTGACATGTCAGCTTTCTTATCTCAACGCACGTGTGTCTGAAAGGCGATCTATAAAAAGCGTCGCACAAACAATGCGTAATTTTAGATGGCAGTGTCCATAAATAAATGATTAAATGGACAAAAGACAATTATCCCGAGTAACGCGTCACGCAAGGAATGCATGTTTTTGTTTTGGGAAGTGTAATCGAGCACGCGGTGTGAATTGAGATGTGATTTTTCTCAGTCGGTAAACTCGCTATGTTGTGCTCGCCTTTTATTAACGTGGCGCGATTAATTATAAGTCACGCTTAATTGCCGCTAACCGGCCGCGAATCAGTCAGAGTTGTTTTTTGTCGGATTGAAAGTTTAGTGAACTGTAGTCGAGCACGCGGTGTGAATTGAGATGTGATTTTCCTCGGTCGATAAACTCGCTATGTTGTCAATGTTATAACGAATTTCTCGAGAATAACCGTTGTTGGGATCATTCGCTTTGCCGTGGTTTATGCGTGATACAATCAGAGCAAATTTCGCAAAAGCAACACCCGTAAAACAAGTCTGCAAATTGTAATGTTTGTAATCTTCCATGTGACAGAAGCCTAGATCTTATGTGACAATCGTTCTTTGCTTTGAGAACAGATTTTCTCTTCCGGTGTTACGACAAACTGTCGTGATTGACACATTTTTCGCATTCCGATCGTTCTTAGTGGAGGAACAAAATTTTCAACTTCCGTTTTCTATTCGCTCTTTATTAACGTGGCGCGCACGCGTAAAACGCAATCCGCTGGTCACTGTCAAGATTAGGGTTGCGGGCCTCTCTTGGGCCCGCAATTACAAACGTCAAAAATAAACCATACCAAAAAACTCGCTCTTTTCAAAGATATTATTGAAGTTAAAACAAATGCAAGAGATGGGGGCTTCTTTTAGCTTAGGAGCGGTTAAAAATTAGGCCAAATTTGGTCGCTACATGCAAGCGCAACTCTATTTCGTCATCAGCCTAGGTCGTTAGGGACGTGACCTCGCGTTGACAGGGAATGACAGCAATGTTGCGTGAATCGGCTTTACAACATGCGATCGTATCTACGCAGTTCGAGTGGAATTTCAGTCAAAAACAGCAAAATTCTTTCTTATTTCATCTTCAAATATAATTCGAAAGCAGTCACTGTATATATGGCATTTGTTTAATCCTGGGTCTTGATATCCGACCCTCGCAGAGCCTAGACAAAACTCAGCTTGAGTGTAACGATTTGTTTACGCTGCAATTATATTTTGCTGTTTCATTTGCTAATTTCGCCGCCCGCGGCCGTAATCGACTGCCTTGAAAGGTCCTTGCAATTTTAAAGTAGAGAATTGTCAGATCTCGGTGAAATTTGCACTGTTTATTTGTGTAATGTTAAGGATTATGTGTATAAATACCTGGCGCGGACGAGCCATTTTTGACAAAATTATATGGCTGCATTTCCTGCGCGAAGATAGGAAATTGTTAAACTAAACTACAAAGAAACTGTAATGATAAGTTCGAAGAACAATGCACAGGATAAACCTTCGACTCGTACTTCATGCAAAAACGTCGATATCTCGAAGAGACTTTGATTAGTAATAGTGCGCTTCGCTAGACGATGTTGCAATTCTAAATTGTGCAACTCAGCAGAAATAATCAATTGTCACGAAATGAGTTCCCTTTGGTTAACTATTAGCAACGTTTTAGTGTGTGAAAGACTTGTACGAGCACAAATTTGCGTTGTTAATCGTTTTAGGTTAAATTAATATTAGCGCCTAAAGACTTGTACTAGTAAAAATTGCGTTCTTAATCGTTTTGAACTTCACTGCCTTCGAGCCCTGAACCGCTTACATTCTTAATTGGTTATGTGACGTAAGATTTGGGCTACTCACGTTTTTGATTCTTATATAATGTTTGTAAATTTGACAAGTCACGTTTTTTCTACAAGAACGGAAGTGCTGAAGCACAACTATAGAGTGACACTTTACAAGGGATGTAGGTCGTTTAGCCCCCAAGTCGATTAGCCCCCAGTCTGCTTGCCCTAAATCTTAAGTCTGTAAGCCCTCAGTAAAATGATCATCCTGCAATAATTTTTTTCTTTTAGCCTTCTTTCACTGTTTTTTCCATTTGTGATATGACAGTGGCTTTCCTGAATGTTTTCAGTCGAGTACACAAACCGAAAAACTTAATTGAACGCAAACCAAACAAAATCAACTATAATAGCAGCCTATACGACATGGTGAAACTGAGTTAAATCAGTTGATGTGAAAGTGGAAAGGTAAATTTGGATAGAAAGGATTATATATTTTCTCGGCATCAGTAGAAATGTAGTGATATTAACACTTCGAACTTATAAGAATTTCCGCGTTTTACATCAAGCAAAGCAAAGCTTCACTTGCTTTTGCTTTCACCTACTCGACCAGTCGTATAAAGTCCGCTAAACTTTGTATTAACTATCATATTCATCCTGATTTACTAGTGAAGAATAGTTAATTGACTTAAAAGACAAATTTTAATTGGCAACTTAACTGGCAAATTGGTAACTTATCTGGGAATTTACAGATTGGGGGCTAATCATCTTGGGGGCTAAACATCCGGATACCTTTACAAGTCACGCGCTTTGATCACCCACAGCGGAAAGTATTCCCTTGAGAGTTAACAA